>NC_084614.1:41692002-41797002 GCF_033978795.1 Nerophis ophidion
CATGTGGTGACACAGACAATAAAAAGTAAATAACAAGAGGCATTTACCTCATCAAGTGTAAAAAGTATGAAAAGACACCCGAAATGGTATCATGTGATGACACAGAGAATAAAAAGTAAATAAGAGGCATTTTACCTCATCAAGTGGAAAAAGTATCACCAAACACATACAGTGATGAGTGTGGTGTATGTGTAAAAATAAAAGGTGTGTGAGTTGATTGCAACATCATAATGGTGTCATATTTGTTGGAGATAGTTAATGAAATCATATGATGTCAAATAACTTTCACTTAGACGCGGGGAAAGTGCTAAAGGGGACCCACACTTTCACTTACGCAAGGAATTTTGCCTATCGCTCATATTTATTATGAGCGACAGGACCACCCATTTTTATTTTTTTTTTAGCATTCTAAAGATAAAATACGCTTGTAAGATGCAGCTAATGGGAGTCACCATTGTAGCCTTCAAAACCCTCCATCAATACACTGCAGGTGTATAAATTATTTAATGTAGCAAAAGACACATTCATAACAAACTATGTAATATGAACGTTTACAGTATTTTTGCCATTTTAAGCAATACTGGAACTTATTTCCTAAGTGCATACATATCCGTTTCCATAGCAGCATACTTCTGACTTCCAGCAACAAATGTGTGTTCCTATCCCGGAAACAAACGGTTGTGTGTTCATGTGTTCTAATCATGGCAGACTTGGTCTGACTTGGTATGTCCCATACAGAGCTCATGCCAATGATCTGTTCATAATGAGTAATCTTCTAAAATAAAGGATATAATCCAATACAGAAGCCTTCAAGTTTTGTTTATGGCCTCACAAGGGGCTCTACCTGCAAATATACAGAGTCTGTTTTCACTCAGAGATGGTCCACATGAACTCAGGGGTGTCCTGAAATTCAAACATAACATTGTAAATTTCACGTTCAAGGCTCAAACGTTATCAATAGCGGGGGTGAAACTGTTGGACAATGTGAGTGGAGAAATTAAACTGTTTTCTAGGCTAGGAGTGTTCAGTTTTGCTTTAAAAAATTTGTTGTTGGGAAACTATCAAAAACATGATTAGTTGTTTGGGCTATCTCAACTGTGGGACACGGGTGCAAAAGAACTCACTGTGGAATAAGGGACATAACACACCAGACAAGGCTTCAGAAGACGAAAGATACCCAAGCAAGATGGAGCTAATCTCAATGCTATCATATCCATATTGGTGTATGTATACTTACTAGTCATTATCATATGTTATACATGTTCTGAAATTGTCACGTATCCATCAAATCTGCTGTTGAAACTTGGACTATATAACCAACATATACAACTAACATAAAAGTTGATTGTAAATTAGGGGCGGGACATGGATAAACATTCTTGCTTTTTTCTCGTATCCCTTTTCGGTAGGTGCCGTTGCATGTCTGTCAACTTAAAAGAGTGATGAAGTGTTGCTATATATGTCTGTCTGCCAGAATAAATAAACTCATTCAAATTCATTCATTTATTTATTTATTCATTAGTAACAAACAACAAAAGGTGACTATTTTCAGACAAATGGGGATTCACAACCTTATATTTTTGAACCTGGAAATACGGAGAATGAATTACACAGGTATTGAAGCAAGCACAAAGAGAGAGTGAAACATAGCACATGGCATTTTAGAGAGTGAGATCGGCAAGACTTGGAGTAAATGTGGAACTTGGAGCCAATCTGTGTCGACATAAATGGCGTGCTTACCCGAAATCAACTAGAAAAAACTTCCCTGGCCAGCTGGACCAAATGGAAAACTGTCCATCGAGTGAGTCACTATAATATTGTTAATGATACGTATATGCAACATGTCATGCTTGTTATTACAACTACAGTACATACACTGTTGAGATAGCTGTGTACAAACTGATACTGTAATATGATTGTTCATGTTTTTCAGTCAGTACAGATTGGTTGGCTGCTGACACAGAGGCTAGCGATGAGTTATTACGCTAGAAAAACAGTTCCTGAGTGTCCGCTCTTATAATAACTACAGCTTGGTTATTACAAGTCAGTTGGGGCTTATACCGCCACAGGTAAGAAGTACATACCCCAGTGCTACACTGCAAAAACTAAAATCTAAATAAGATTACACATCTCAAATAAGGTTGGTATTTGCTTGTTTTCTGTCTGATAAGATACTTCTCACTAAGCAAATTTTATGTTAGTGTTTTACTTGTTTTAAGGGTTTTGGGCCTAAATTATCTCAGTAAGATATTACAGTTTATTGCTGAGATTTTATGACCTATATTGAGTAAAACATGCTTGAAACTAGAATATCAACTGTTGCAAAGCTGTGTCATCAACACTCAAGTTTAAAAGTTTTTTTTTTAAGTAAAATTTCTTGCTTCAAGCATGAAAAAAAAATCATGGTGCTGAGTGCATATCATAATGTCAAAATAAAGATATGCTTAATTTAAGAATATTTTTCAAAATATTGAGCAAAAAGTTCAAAAATTTTTTCCGACCAAGAAAAGTGCACTTGTTATTAGTGAGGATATACTTATTTTAAGGTATTTTTGAGTTCATTGAGGTTAGCTAATTTGACTTGTTTTGAAAAGTCTTGACAAGCCGAACTTGTTATATTGGCAGATAATTTTGCTTAGTTCAAATAAAAAAAAACTAATTTTTGTATTTTTTTTTCTTGTTTTTGAAAACTGCCTTTTTGCAGTGTACCTGCTGCATTTGGGCAGATGGGGATTGTAAACCTGGTAAGGCAGCCAATCTCAGGGAAGGAAATCTCCAATCTCAAAACCACCGCTGCCTTGCGGTCAACCTACTCGAGGTAAGGCTAAGGGAGTAAATCCCGACAGAAAATCAGGAGCAGGAGTCCCGAAGGCGTTTTGACGTTGTAGCATCATTCCGGCAACTCCCGCAGCGTCGCTGGTACACACTTGTCGCTTCCTTGGATCCACCAGCCACGCGGATAGGGGGGCTTGCTTCCTGGACAAGAGTTTGCACTCCATAGTTCCACGCCCAGGCCATATAGATCCACTAGACCCCCCCCCCTTTTGGATCTACCCTATTGTCTTCCAAGACGGAAGGATGCCGACGACAGCTTGGTTATTACACAGGTTACGGAATGTAAATTAAGTATTGTTGGCTGTTTATTGAGGCATTTTCCAAGTAATTTATAGGCAGAATGAATTTATCCCATTAGCTGCCACCTAGAACGTGCCGGTTATTACATATTTGAATGCAAAAAAAACCCAAACAACTTTTGTCTTCTTGTTTCAAATAAGTATTATGAACGACAGATACAATTGTAAAAAACAAGTGCAGTTCCCCTTTAAGTAAACCTAGAGCACAAACAGACAAGAGAGCTTTGCTTTACTTACAGAGAACTTCTCATATAGTTGGTAGGTAAGCAGGGGGTTGGGCAGCTCTCTGAAATAGAGCTTGCACAACGAGCCAACACAGTGGATGTCCTGTACATACACATCTTTGGTCAGGTCGGGGATCTGTTCAGAGTCAAACTCGTGCCTAATGACAGCAAACACACAGAGTAAAAATAATTATTGATCTGAAGAACATATGAAATGTACATTTTATTAGACTTAAAAAATGTGTTTGCAACTTCTGTTATTGACTATTGCTTATGGTCCTGAGTTCTGATTCAGGGGGTTAGACTATAGGGGACAGTGACATTTGCTTAATATTTCGAGCCACGACATGACCGAAAAAGAGCTGCTGAGTCGCATTGAAGTGGGGACCGTGTCTTGCTGTAAGGTACACAGTAAGGGTGCACAAAAAAATATATCGGACAGCTAACTCTAAGGCCAATATCCATCCATCCATCCATCCATCATCTTCCGCTTATCCGAGGTCGGGTCGCGGGGGCAGCAGCCTAAGCAGGGAAGCCCAGACTTCCCTATCTCCAGCCACTTCGTCTAGCTCTTCCCGGGGGATCCCGAGGCGTTCCCAGGCCAGCCGGGAGACATAGTCTTTCCAACGTGTCCTGGGTCTTCCCCGTGGCCTCCTACCAGCTGGACGTGCCCTAAACACATCCCTAGGGAGGCGTTCGGGTGGCATCCTGACCAGATGCCCGAACCACCTCATCTGGCTCCTCTCGATGTGGAGGAGCAGCGGCTTTACGTTGAGCTCCTCCCGGATGGCAGAGCTTCTCACCCTATCTCTAAGGGAGAGCCCCGCCACCCGGCGGAGGAAACTCATTTCGGCCGCTTGTACCCGTGATCTTATCCTTTCGGTCATGACCCAAAGCTCATGACCATAGGTGAGGATGGGAACGTAGATCGACCGGTAAATTGAGAGCTTTGCCTTCCGGCTCAGCTCCTTCTTCACCACAACGGATCGATACAACGTCCGCATTACTGAAGACGCCGCACCGATCCGCCTGTCGATCTCACGATCCACTCTTCCCCCACTCGTGAACAAGACTCCTAGGTACTTGAACTCCTCCACTTGGGGCAGGGTCTCCTCCCCAACCCGGAGATGGCACTCCACCCTTTTCCGGGCGAGAACCATGGACTCGGACTTGGAGGTGCTGATTCTCATTCCGGTCGCTTCACACTCGGCTGCGAACCGATCCAGTGAGAGCTGAAGATCCCGGCCAGATGAAGCCATCAGGACTACATCATCTGCAAAAAGCAGAGACCTAATCCCGTGGCCACCAAACCGGAACCCCTCAACGCCTTGACTGCGCCTAGAAATTCTGTCCATAAAAGTTATGAACAGAATCGGTGACAAAGGACAGCCTTGGCGGAGTCCAACCTTCACTGGAAACGTGTCCGACTTACTGCCAGCAATGCGGACCAAGCTCTGACACTGATCATACAGGGAGCGGACTGCCACAATAAGACATTCCGATACCCCATACTCTCTGAGCACTCCCCACAGGACTTCCCGAGGGACACGGTCGAATGCCTTCTCCAAGTCCACAAAGCACATGTAGACTGGTTGGGCAAACTCCCATGCACCCTCAAGAACCCTGCCGAGAGTATAGAGCTGGTCCACAGTTCCACGACCAGGACGAAAACCACACTGTTCCTCCTGAATCCGAGGTTCGACTATCCGGCGAAGCCTCCTCTCCAGTACACCTGAATAAACCTTACCGGGAAGGCTGAGGAGTGTGATCCCACGATAGTTGGAACACACCCTCCGGTCCCCCTTCTTAAAGAGAGGAACCACCACCCCGGTCTGCCAATCCAGAGGTACCGCCCCCGATGTCCACGCGATGCTGCAGAGTCTTGTCAACCAAGACAGCCCCACAGCATCCAGAGCCTTAAGGAACTCCGGGCGGATCTCATCCACCCCCGGGGCCTTGCCGCCGAGGAGCTTTTTAACTACCTCAGCGACCTCAGCCCCAGAAATAGGAGAGTCCACTACAGATTCCCCAGGCACCGCTTCCTCAAAGAAAGACGTGTTGGTGGGATTGAGGAGGTCTTCGAAGTATTCCCTCCACCGATCCACAACATCCGCAGTCGAAGTCAGCAGAACACCATCCGCACCATACACGGTGTTGATAGTGCACTGCTTCCCCTTCCTGAGGCGCCGTATGGTGGTCCAGAATCGCTTCGAAGCCGTCCGGAAGTCGTTTTCCATGGCTTCCCCGAACTCTTCCCATGTCCGAGTTTTTGCCTCCGCGACCGCTAAAGCTGCAAACCGCTTGGCCCGTCGGTACCCGTCCACTGCCTCCGGAGTCCTATGAGCCAAAAGAACCCGATAGGACTCCTTCTTCAGCTTGACGGCATCCCTCACTGTTGGTGTCCACCAACGGGTTCTGGGATTACCGCCACGACAGGCACCAACAACCTTGCGGCCACAGCTCCAATCAGCCGCCTCGACAATAGAGGTTCGGAACATGGTCCACTCGGACTCAATGTCCCGCACCTCCCTCGTGACATGTTCAAAGTTCTCCCGGAGGTGTGAATTGAAACTCTCTCTGACAGGAGACTCTGCCAGACGTTCCCAGCAGACCCTCACAATGCGCTTGGGCCTGCCAGGTCTGTCCGGCATCCTCCCCCACCATCGCAGCCAACTCACCACCAGGTGGTGATCGGTAGAAAGCTCCGCCCCTCTCTTCACCCGAGTGTCCAAAACATGAGGCCGCAAATCCGATGACACAACTACAAAGTCGATCATGGAACTGCGGCCTAGGGTGTCCTGGTGCCAAGTGCACATATGGACACCCTTATGTTTGAACATGGTGTTTGTTATCGACAAACTGTGACGAGCACAAAAGTCCAATAACAAAACACCACTCGGGTTTAGATCCGGGCGACCATTCTTCCCAATCACGCCTCTCCAGGTTTCACTGTCGTTGCCAACATGAGCGTTGAAGTCTCCCAGTAGGACAAGGGAATCACCCGGAGGAGCACTTTCCAGTACTCCCTCGAGTGTACCCAAAAAGGGTGGGTATTCTGAACTGCTGTTTGGTGCGTAAGCACAAACAACAGTCAGGACCCGTCCCCCCACCCGAATGCGAAGGGAAGCTACCCTCTCGTCCACTGGGTTGAACTCAAACGTACAGGCTTTGAGCCGGGGGGCAACCAGAATTGCCACCCCAGCCCGTCGCCTCTCACTGCCGGCAACGCCAGAGTGGAAGAGGGTCCAGTCCCTCTCGAGGGAACTGGTTCCAGAGCCCTTGCTGTGCGTCGAGGTGAGTCCGACTATATCCAGCCGGAACTTCTCTACCTCGCGCACTAGCTCAGGCTCCTTCCCCCCCAGTGAGGTGACGTTCCACGTCCCGAGAGCTAGCTTCTGTAGCCGAGGATCGGACCGCCAAGTGCCCTGCCTTCGGCTGCCGCCCAGCTCACAATGCACCCGACCTCTATGGCCCCTCCTATGAGTGGTGAGCCCATTGGAGGGATGACCCACGTTGCCTCTTCGGGCTGTGCCCGGCCGGGCCCCATGGGAACAGGCCCGACCACCAGGCGCTCGCCATCGTGCCCCAACTCCGGGCCTGGCTCCAGAGCGGGGCCCCGGTGACCCACGTCCGGGCGAGGGAAATCTGGGTTCATTTCGTTGTAATTCCATAGAAGTCTTTGAGCTGCTCTTTGTCTGATCACTCACCTGATCACTCTGATCACTCCTCTCTGAGCTGCTACCTTACCGTGGTAGAGGAGTTTGCGTGTCCCAATGATCCTAGGAGCTATGTTGTCTGGGGGTTTTCATGCCCCCTGGTAGGGTCTCCCAAGACAAACAGGTCCTAAGGCCAATATGACGGGCCAAATTATGACATGTCACATGTAATACAGATAAAATCTGTAACCATACAAAATAATAGTGTTGACAAAATACAAATAAAATAACAGTCCAATGAGGTGAGATTACCCATACAGATCTGCAGGTAGGTAAGGGTGTGCAAATCAAGCTCTCCTTTATTTCTACCCGTTTAGTGCTGTAAATAACCTGTCGTAAACTTCCACTGAGCTCATTGTAAACAACGTGGCATCAATCCTGGAGTACTTCTTCACCGTTTCAGAGGAAGATTTGCAACCAAATGATCTGTAATCATTCCGCGAGCAGGGAAAAAAAACATGGCGCTTCAACACATCAAACCTCATCAGAGATGAACGCAAACTTCAGATAAATCCCCATTAAAACAAAACAGATATAAATGATCAGTCTTGAGAAGCAGGCAGTCATTGGAAATGGAAACTGCTTGAAAGAAAAAAAGCTTCCTTAGTATACAGTATTTTTTGTAGATGTGGTAATTTAGTTGCGTGTCTCAAATGCAGCCACAATATGACTTTTGTACATGCACAGATCTTTTTTCGGTAACAATCTAAAAATAAATAGATTGGTTTAAAATCCTGGTTTAAAATCCAGGTTATTTTGAATAGTTAAACATTTTTTCCCCAAACAATTTGAACCATACAGGTCCATGTCAACTAAGCTTGCTCTTTTTACATCTAACAATAACATGGTTCACCTGGACTTGATGAGTTGCTGACACAGACTCACATAGGTTGTTAATGAAGTCGTGTATACAGAGAGTATGGCCATTAGACCCTCACCAAATGATTGGTCAAAAGGAACTCACTTGACTACAGGGTGGCAGTTTGCTCCCAACTTTGGGGTGGCCACAGTTGGAGCTATGCGTATACTGCACTTCCTCATTCGACATCTCTATTAATTTAAGATTTTTTTTGCCGTGTAACTATCCATTAACAGTTGGCGTACTGTTTTTTTTGGTTTTATTTATTTTCATGATTACAAACATAAAAGACAATCAACAGTGTTTGAACAGAAGAGAGGAGAGCAGAAATTCAAATGTAATATGAATTGAAACTGACAAAAATAGGAAACTATGTTTATGTTTCAGAGAAACCCGGGCTACTTGATAAAACATAGTAGCTAAAATCAGGTCATCGTCCAGCGCTAGTGGAAATAACATCCCTACTTGTGATTCTTACCCGCATTTACACATTTCTGCCAGGTACTATATATATATATATATATATATATATATATATATATATATATATACACACACATGTAAACACAGGTGATAAGCCATCAACAAAACACACCTGACTTTTATGAGACAAAAATAGTGTAAAAGTTTGTATCCTACTGAGCTGTATTTTTGTGTGTCCTGTAGATGCTGCAGGCCATAAGAAGGCCAACTGTACTTAATTCTACTCAATGTTTCTGTATATTTAACGCTATTTTGACTATGAAGGGAGAATCTCAGCACTTAAAACTCATATGTATAGTCTAGCCTTTAAATGGACCCCATTTTTAGATTAGTTGATCTGCCGTTTCTTTTCTTTTCTGCTCTGCCCCTCTCTCCCTTGAGAGGGGGTGGGGGGGTCACAGGTCCGCTGGCCATAGATGAAGTGCTGGTTGTCCAGAGTCGGGACCCGGGGTGGACCGCTTGCCTGTGCATCGGCTGGGGACATCTCTGCGCTGCTGACCTGTCTCCGCTCAGGATGGTCTCCTGCTGGCCCCACTATGGACTGGACTCTCACAATTATGTTAGATCCACTATGGACTGAACTTTCACAATATTATGCTAGACCCACTCGACGTCCATTGCACCGGTCTCCCCTAGAGGGTGGGGTCACCCACATCTGCGGTCCTCTCCAAGGTTACTCATTGTCATCCCACTGGGTTGAGTTTTTCCCTGCCTTGATGTGGGATCTGAACAGAGGATGTTGTTGTGACTTGTGCAGCCCTTTGAGACGCTTGTGATTTAGAGCTATAAAAACAACCATTGATTGGCTGATTGATTGATTGTTATCGCGGGGCCGTGATCACGAGGTTGTGTGACTGTTGACATGATCAACTGATCAGTTGCTTCCTTGTGTCCTTGCTCGTCAAACTATATTTGAGAGTATAAGTCATGCCTCTCACCTGGATTAAAGAAAGACAAGGACGTATTCTGACAAGTTGGTTAAGGTAAAGTAAACTTAACCTTAAGTTAAAGTACCAATGATTGTCACACACACACTAGGTGTGGTGAAATTTGTCCTCGGCATTTGACCCATCTCCATGTTCAGAGGTGAGGGGAGCAGCGGTGCCGTGCCCGGGAATCATTTTTGCTGATTTAACCCCCAATTCCAACCCTTGATGCTGAGTGCCAAGCAGGGAGGTAACGGCTGGGGTTTAAACTCACAACCTATCGATCTGAGGCCTGTCACTCTAACCACTAGGTCACTGAGTAGACCACTAGACCACTGAGTTATACACTATGACAGCCAATTTTAACCCGGAAAATAGCAAGAATGCAACAAAAATACGCTTGGTTCCATTCCCCTTTTCTTTGCGAGGGTTATGAGTCATTCTGGCTAGTTGTGTACTAAGTGTTTAAATGTAACTTAGATATTGGGTTTCACTATGTGAAGCGCTTTGAGTCACTAGAGAAAAGCACTATATAAATATAATTCACTTCACTTCACACAAATAGCAAACCATGAAATGTGGGATATTACTTTACAGATACGCTATTATGATTGATCATGTCTTTCAGTCAATATATATTGGTGTCTTATTGCAGTGTTGTGCATTACAAACTCAAACGCGTTTCGTGCAGACACAAAAGCTACCTTATCTCTTGCCGTAGCTAGCTTTTGCGACAAATACTGAAGCACGCTGATGTGTTAATACGCTAGAAAAAGAGTTCCTCAGTGTTAGCTCTCACAATAACAATGTTGCAACAGCTTTGTTGTAATACAGGCTACGGAATGTAAATGAATAATTGTTGACGGTTTTTGAAAACATTTTTAAAGTGTTTTATAGGTAGAATTGATTGCTCCCATTAGCTGCATTGCAAGCCACTAATAACGAGAACGAGTCAATTTTTATGTTTGTCTTCTAATAATAATGATTGTGAACGACAGGCAAAATTCCAAAAAAAGTGCAGTTCCTCTTTAAGCTCGTTCGTTAAGGTATCATTGCAGTGGTTCTCAAATGGGGGTACGTGTACCCCTGGGGTTATTTGAAGGTATGCCAAGGGGTACATGAGATTTAAAAAAAATATTCTAAAAATAGCAACAATTCAAAAATCCTTTATGAATATATTTATTGAATAATACTTCAACAAAATATGAATGTAGGGTCATAAACTGTCAAAAACAATGCAATATTCAGTGTTGACAGCTAGATGTTTTTGTGGACATGTTCCATAAATATTGATGTTAAAGATTTGTTTTTTTTGGGAAAAAATGTTTAGAATTAAGTTCATGAATCCAGATGGATCTATATTTCAATCCCCAAAGAGGGCACTTTAAGTGGACTTATATGTGTAGAAATCTTTATTTATAATTGAATCACTTGTATATTTTTCAACAAGTTTTAAGTTATTTTTTTATCTTTTTTTCCCAAATAGTTCGAGAAAGACCACTACAAATGAGCGATATTTTGCACTGTTATACAATATAAAAAATCAGAAACTAATGACATAGTGCTGTATTTTATTTATTTTCTATTTTTTTCAAACAAAAATGCTTTGCTCTGATTAGGGGGTACTTGAATAAAAAAAAATGTTCACAGGGGGTACATCACTGAAAAAAGGTTGAGAACCACTGTACTATTGTATAAATGTTTAGAGACAAGTATACAAGCCATATATTATGAAAAGGAGCGGAGTGAGAAGGATTGGACTACTATACTTTTATACAATTTTAACATTACAAAAGAATGCAGCTGGGATGGGCTCCAGCCACCCCCGTTACCCCAAACAAGCGGTAGGAAATAGATGGATGGATGGATGGATGGATAAAAGATTCAGCTACAGCAACAAAGTGGACTTCTCAAGCATATCTGGTCCACTGTATTTCCTTCTACACTTGCAAGGAATAGAAGTACAAAAATATGGATTACAATTTTTTTTTTTTAATTTGGTTGGATCCACAAACGGGTTATTAGGCAATGAACGATAACATTTGATTTATTCGTGCATGAGTAAGTAACATGCGTTAATGAATGCGGTGTGATTGTTGTTAATCAAGCAGGGTTTTCCCTACATGTAATTGATCGTGGCACGGTGCCGTGGCAAAATAAAAGCCGCCACACCTTAAAAATTAGGGTCTTTTAGGTGAAAACAGATCAAAGCAATACACTATGAATGGATATATATTTATAGCCCTTAATTTTTTGCACTATTTACTAGTGATACAGCGAAAATTTGGCCATCAAAAGACTTTGAGCACCGAAACAGCACTGCAAAGACAGGATGTTGTGTGACGTTGGCAAGAGGCACGCGATTGTCTGGAGGAGAGGCAGCATTTCTACAGTGTGGATGTACTTAAACATATCCAAGATATACGGGTAAAGAGTAATCTACAAAATGTGGCTTCGGCGGCTGGCGGGTGTGGGCAACGGCTCCTCAAACCGTGGCACACGTCCAGCCCCACTTTAAACACTTCTCCGACTCATCCAGCCCTCACAACTAATCCTTGTCCTGAAGTTACTTATCTGACCTGCTGACTTCCTTTACCCTTGTTCTAACATGCTAGAGGTTGTTCACCTTGGAAACCTGCTGGGTAGTGTGGCGATTGCTCTAAAATATAAAAAGAAGTGGTCAAATATGTACTTCTGAATTCACGTTTCACTAACTATAAATATGCACAAGAATGCATTCAACTTTTGTATAGAATCAGCTACTTATGAGACAGCTGACGCAACTCTCTTCTCATTCATTATGGTAGCGTCACAGTGCATTAAACAGTGTTAAAGCTACTGTATCGTCCATTGACTTCAATGGGGAGAGCATAGAGTGGGATCCAATCCAATCCACTTTCTTTATATAGCACATTTAAAAAAACAATAAAAGTTTCAACAAGTGCCGCACAGGGGGAGTTAAAACACATTTACAAGCAGGGTAAAACTAAGGACAGTGATTTGTAAAAAAAAAAAAAAAGTAATATTTATATATTTTTTTTCATTAAAAAAGAATAAGAACATAAAAGAAAGAAAAACGGCCAACATCCCACAACTCTCATGCTGGTTTAAAAGCTAAAGAGTAAAAATATGTTTCAAAATGTGATTTAAAAGTTATTAAAAGAGGGAACCGTCCGAACACCAAGAGGGGTATTGTTCCAAAGTTTTGGAGCCACAGCAGAAAATGCACAATCCCCTCTGGATTTCAATTGTGTCTTTGGGACGACGAGAACAAATTGATGAGCTGACCTCATTACCTTGTGGGGGTGTAAACTTTTAAAAAGGTCTGACTTAACCAGTTAAGAGATTAAAAAAACACAACATTTAAAGAAAATTCTAAAATTAACTGGGAGCCAGTGAATGTGTGCTAAAATGGGGGCAATGTGCTCGTGTTTTTAGTGCCAGTTAAAAGGTGAACAGCAGAATTTTGGACAAGCTGCAATCGAGCGATTGAGGCCAGGTTCATACCTGCATAGAGGAAAGTGCAGTAGTCCAATTGTGATCAAATGGATTACCCGCTCAAAGTCGTTAAAAGATAAAACTGATTTAATTTTTGCTAAAAGTCCTAAATTATAATAACTGAATCGAACAAGAGAGTAAATCGGGTGTGGCTATTTAAAATCATTTTCAAACCTATAACCAATATTTGTGGGTCCAGGTCACTGGGGTGAGCATTGCAGCTAAACTAGACAGTCATTGGATAAATAATGCTGAGCGTCTCAGGAAGTGAATGAGAAGCGGGCTTCGGCTGGCCTAGAAGCCGGGTTTCCGCATGATGACTGGATGATCTATCTGAGAGTGAATCCCTTTGAGGTTGACAGCATGAGCAAATCCGCGATCTTGACAAATAAACCAGGTATTCAGGTAACATTCCGTTGTTCCATATAGTTAATAATTACATTTTTATTTAATACAATTTTAATAATTTAATAATTTCACAATCCTGTAAGTGATGTTTTCTTTGCAAAATTCAAGCATTTTTATAAATTGTAATACCGTATTTTTCGGACTATAAGTCACAGTTCTTTTCATAGTTTGGCCAGGGGTGCGACTTATACTCGGGTGCGACTCATGTGTGAAATTATTAACACGTTACCGTAAAATATAAAATAATATCATTTAGCTCATTCACGTAAGAGACTAGACGTATAATATTTCATCGGATTTAACAATTAGGAGTGACAGATTGTTTGGTAAACGTATAGCATGTTCTATATGTTATAATTATTTGAACGACTCTTACCATAATATGTTACGTTAACATACCAGGCACCTTCTCCGTTGGTTATTTATGCGTCATATAACGTACACTTATTCAGCCTGTTGTTGTATATTCTTAATTTATTTCAAATTGACTTTCAAATGTCTATTCTTGGTGTTGGGTTTTATGAAATAAGTTTACCCAAAAAATGCCACTTATACTCCGGTGTGACTTATATATGTTTTTTTCCTTCTTTATTATGCATTTTCGGCAGGTGCGACTTACCTGTATACTCTGGAGCGACTTATACTCCGAAAATTATGGTAGTTAATGGAGACTCTATTTGTGTTTAGTATAATTTTGTGTTAATTACTAATAAAACATATGTGTTTCTAAATGTATGTAGTTGTACATACATCCATCCATCCAGCCATTCCCTACCGCTTGTCCTTTTTTTTGGAGTCACGGGGCTTGCTGGGGCCTATCTCAGATGCATTCCTGCGGAATGCGGTGTAAACCCTGGACAAGTCGCCACCTCATGGCAGTGTAGTTGTACAGTATTTTTTTTAATAATCTGCGATGAGGTGGCGACTTGTCCAGGGTGTACGCCGCCTTCCATCCGAATGCAGCTGGGACAGGCTTGAACACCCCCTGCAAACCCCGAGAAAGACAAGCTGTAAAAAAATGGATGGATGGATGGAATATATATGTATCATCGATGATTATCCAAATTATATGATGTCGTCATATTGGTCATGCCCATAGCCACGCCCCCTCGTCCACAATTATTATTGGCAACCCTGTCAAGTAATTGGTGTCAGGAAATTTGCTTATTACATGCGTATTATACGATTATTTTTTGCAGTTAATCTCCTGTTGCAAGTAAAATATTTTGCTGATATTTATTGTATATTTTGGTGTCCGAAACTGTTTTAATGTGATGAAATTAATGTGTTGCTTCAACGTTTAGTCAGATTTTTAGTTGCTTGCCTGTTATCAAGCAATGTTTAGTTTCAAACAATATTTACCAATATCAAGATACTGTGGTGCAGCATAAGAAATATTTTCTATTCTATTCAGCAATGTTTTCTTGATCATTAGTGGTGGAAGTTTCCGAAATAAAACTGCTTCTATGTAAATCAATGGATAATAAGAAAAGTAAATAACTGCATACAATACTGTTACACTTTATTTGAAGTTTATACAGATGTTAACAAAGGGGTCAATGCAAACTGTTGACTTGGCTCCACTTCTTGGTAGACAAAATACGCTTGTCTATTAACCTCCTCCATCTGCTTAAGTCTGACTTCACAGAAACCGCATGTGACGTCACGTGAAACCCAGATATTTGGTCCAATATATAAATGAATAATTAGGTTTTAAAGTAAAACAACTTGATTAAGTTACACTATGACATTGTATCCTCTGGTAAAATTACCTTTTTTTTTAAAAATAACATGTATTCAACGTGGTTCAAAGCTGTACTGAGAAGTCAGTGAGGTTCCCTACCGCAATTTCTGGATATTGGAGGCGATCCCAGAGAGCCGGTAGATGCCATCCACCACACCATGCTTTTCAATGAACTCAGTGCAGCTTTTAAGGACCTGGGGAACTGCAAACAGGAAAAAAAGCATGTCATCACATAAAGCTCTTTCTTGTCAATATTTGTCAAGTCATTGCTTAGCGCGGCAAGGTCAAGGATGTTGTGTTCAAAATTATTTTAGGATATTTCTGGACAAGTGACTGCATGCTTTAAAAGGTGCACAATGTGAAAGTCCCTGCTTTCTTGCTCTTTTTTGAAAAAGGAGTGATTTCTCAGCAAAGGGTAAAAGTACAAATACACTACTCATACCCCTTTGAAGCTGTTGCAGTATAACTGGCTAATGCAAACAATGTATATTACTAAAAAAACGCTCCAAAATCCAATCAAGATACAGTGGTGCCTCGGTATAAGTCACCCAGCCAACACATTTTTCAGGATATGAGCAGTCTCTTGGCTAATTGTTGTGCTTTAGGTTGTGAGCAAAAATTAGGGTACAAGCCCTCCACCAGTAGTTAGCGTAGCGCAAGTCTATTCAACAGGATCCCACATCGGACCCGCCAAAGCATTTTATTTGGCCTGCCAAACAACACATAAATAAGCTTGATGAAACCATTTAAAACAGAATGGCTTATGTATACAATACTCCTGCTGCCCCACAGGGAGCAACTGCAAAGCATAAGTGTCACAAGGAAGCAGCAGTGGGTGAGTAGAAGAAGATGGCACTACCGACCCTAAAAAAAACCCAAATAAATCGTCAAAATCTGACTTAACAGCAACTGCCGTTTTGTGAGACAATTCTCTTATCGATGCTTCCGGGTGGCGATGACATTATTACCCAACGTGTGTACTGCGTAGTGATGTCAGATCTCAAGATGGTGATGCCTGGTTGAAACAAACTAACATTTTACAAAAACAGTTTGCAATCACGCTACTTGTAATAATTACCAGGCTGCTACTTCATCAAGAGGAGGACATGCGAGCAATATGCTGAAACATTTGAACCCATAACTTGCAATAATTATAAATGAAAGTTGCATTTTGAACCGCTCTGATCCCAACCCAGGCAACAGTAACATGTTAGCGCTACTATTTTTTACATTTAAATTAATACCTTCTCATTTAGATGAGCATTACGAGAAACAGATTTTAACTGGCTCCGAAGCAGCTCCAGTTCACGTCTGCCGCTAGACGAATGTCAACGAATCACAGACTCCTAATTTTCGGTAGGTGAACGTTCAATTGTAATTAGAGAAAAGTTGCATGTTTTCCTTCAACCAAATTTTCTTTAAGTCATTGCATTACACAGATGAAACCAAAAAAAATTGATCATGGTGTACAAGTCCATTCATGTCAGCAATTAACTTTGAATGTGAAATTAATATGTGATACTAACTCGCTACATGCAAAGTGAGGTATGTCAAGCCTTTACTATCATTTTGATGATCTTGGCTTACATTTTTTGAGACACCACATTTTCTGAGATTTTCAAATCAAGGTTTTAATCAACTGTAAGCCACAATCATCGAAATTATAACCAAAAAAGGCTTGACATATTTCACTTTGCATGTGGTAAGGTAATATCACGTTACTAAATGTTAGATTCTTGGGTAGTTTCCACATGATTTATTTTTGTTAAATTCTACAGAAGAATATTTATTACATATATTTCAAAAAGTACCTTTTTTCTTCTTCTATGCTGCTTATGTGACATCATTGCAAGCTTTCTAATGTCATGTTACCTCTAAACTAAACAAAATTAAGGCTGATCCACCTTTTTTTTTTTCAAATAAGAATTGATAAGGAAAACATGCCCCATCCCCAAGGGAAATGATACTTAAAATACAAGGAAATGTTATTTGCCACATTGGCGGTGATTATCATTAACTTAAGGGAGTGGCTCCACGCTGTGAATTCAACATACATATCTGATAGCCTCAAACAATTGGATGACTAAAACAGGAAAGATATCTCTGGCAAATTTCCAAACTTTGTGTAAAGATCTTGATCTCGACTTATCATAAAAGTAAAGAAAAGCAGGCAGCAGCTCACAAATTCTTATACTTTCTGTATTGTCAAGGAAGAAATGATGTACACCACCTTTAAAATTGTCTCAACTATAAACTATGTAAAGGAGCCAATAATTATTTTTATTTAAGTGTTCACAATGTCATGGGGTTCTTCATGAGGAAACCTTACAATGTATTAAATCCATAATCGGCTATAAAATTTTATAATTTTGAGTAGATGGCAAGTTAATGTGATGGAGAGAACTATTGTTCGAGTCCATGCCATAAAATAATTACCGTATTTTTCCGATCATAATCGGATTATAAGGTGCACTGCTGATGAGCGGGTCTATTCAGGTCTATTTTCATACAAAAGGCGCACCGGATTATAAGGCGCATTATAGGAGTAATATTACGATATTTTTTCCACATTTAAAACACTTCCTTGCAGTCTACATATCATGTATTGGCGTTTCTTTGGTCAAAATGTTACATAGATTATGTTTTACGGACCGTTTTGAAGTCTCTTTCTGACTGTCGCTTCAGGATGCGCCTTTTTGTGGGCGGTTCTTATTTTCGTCACTCCCCTTCAACAGCGTCTTCTCCCTGTCATCTATGTTGTACCGACGTAGCGTGCAAGGACGGGAGCCAAAGGAGTGTCAAAAGATGGGGCTAACAGTTTTAATGACATTCAGATTTTACTTAAATCAATAACGGAGCATCATCTCCTCATCCGTGGCTCACTACTGCAACATCGGAAATATGTCCCGCGAAAAACCGTCCGACCGAAACCCCCTAATAACTTAAATTCCGCGGTTGAATTATGTAAACTCACTAAACCGGTAGTTTTTAGAGAGTTCGCTGACAGATAAGTCAGCACGCTACTTTTTATTACAAATGGCAACAGTGGAGGATTAAAGCCCCATAATTATCGACTACGGTGTTGGCACAAACTACAATGGCAGACTCGTGCAAAGTTTCAGGATTTATTCTGATCCCAAATACACATCAGCAGGTCCCAGAAGGTAAGAAAAGTTGCTTTTGTATAATATTGCAAAACAAAATGCCAGATAATGTCTGCTAATAGGTGCCATTTTGTGGGCCTTATACACACAACATAATAATACCCACATGTTGAAGCACACCTGACTACGGTAGCCGTAATGCACCAACAATCCATCAAGCGGTGCGGATTCATAGCTTATTAAAGTGGTACTAAAACATTTTCACAGATTTTTTAGCGCCGTTTGTAGTAATGTTCTATATTCTCAATGGAACATTTAAAGATTTGTTTTGTTTACTGGTGACATCTTCCAGTCTGCATCTATCTCTCATGCCTTTTAATGGTCACAATTGTCATTACACCATGTAACAAATAAAATAGCTTTGAGGTCAGTAAGCACAGCCGGAATTATTCCGTACATTAGGCGCACTAGGTTACAAGGCGCACTGTGGATTTTTGAGAAAATTAAAGGATTTAAGTACGCTCTATATTCCGAAAAATACGGTCAACTTCCCCCACATCCATTCATCCATTTTCTACCGCTTGTCCTTCTCAGGTTCGCGCAAAGTGGAGGAATGGAGCCTAATCCAGCTGCACTTGGGCGAAGGGCATTTGAAAAACTTCATATTTTTTTATTTATTATGTAGGTGTTATTAATTTCATAATTATCCAAGAGGATTTCCAATATATTAAAACGCTAATTTGGATGCCACTCTGACCCGCAAATTAATATCGGCTCCATATATTGGTTATCGGCTTCATTGACTTCTAATAATTGTATCCGTATAGGTCTTGAATATATATTGGTCGATCACTAGAAACAAAGTATCAGTAATTGGAGAAAGAATAGTATTAAGTATGCAGTGATTATTTCCACTACTATTCCTACATTTAGAATTGTGCAAGTGTAAACGTATGACCCTGATGTACTTAAATGCAACTGTCTAAAGCTTCTTGGAAATACCCCAAACCCTACCCATTTGTGGATTTTTGACCAAAGTCAGACACAGATTAATATCCCAAGAATTCTAAACATTTCCATAAGCCTAGGAACATGTCTAGAGGTTATTACTTATCCCAACATAGAAATTCCAAAAGGGTTTATCACTTGATTCTCAAATAGCAAAGATCAACGCAAATCCTGATTTGTGACCAGTGGATTGTGTGATACCAGCAAGATAAGATAGATCATTAATGTGAGCCATACTTTTCTAAGTTTGTGCCAACAAGACCTGAGATGAATGTTTAGCTGTTGACTCCATGTTACGTAATGGTTATGAAATAAGGAGGATAAGGATATGTTTTTTTTCCTGACAACATCGCTTATGATACTAGATATGTGTAATGGACTTAAACAGCGCGAGAAGTCTGCATTGTGTTATTAGCATTATTGGCCATGACATTTGTGCTTTGTGGATGCTGTTGGAAAAACGTTAAGCAAAATGCTCAAACTTAACGTATTAACGCATGCAATTAATCACAAAAGATCACCGTGGATGATTATTTATAGAGACTCTGACTGGTAACCAAAGAAATCCAAGCAAAAACACCAATCATCTTTCAGGACTCACCATCATGGCCAGAGTTAAGGAGGTGCTCCCCGAGGTCGCAGCCAAACACCCTCTCCCGGAGGATGCCCCGTTGTTTCAGCTTCTGCTTTGAGGGTCTTGACTTCATGAAGGAGCGCAAGAAGGTGATCAGCTTGCCATGCTTCTTAGACACTGGGGAAGGAAAGTATAAAGGACACATAAGAAACCCTTACACATTAAGTTTGCAACATTTTGAGCCTGCCAACATCAGGAGTAAATTTATGGAATTAGGAAAAAAGTCAAACAGTTGAGTGTACCAATATGAGACAATTTAAGAAACAGTACAAACATATGGTGTTTCGAAGGTGTAAGGAAAAAGAATAAAGCTGAGAACCATAATGTCATCTAACATTACTTAACAAGTTAAAAAAAACATGAATCAAGACGGTGATCCAGGTAAACTTCAAAAGCTAATCCCTTGTTCCTTATCCCAGTTCTGACAATTCTTGAAAGTTGAAACCAAATCTGCCAATTACTTTTTGAGCGATGTTTCTGACTAACAGACAAACAAACCCTAGCAATTGTCAATTCTGTGCGTGTTAGTTTTGTTTGACAATCGCTATAGGGCGGGCCGTAAGAAAGTTCCCTCTTTGTTTCAGCACTTGCGTGCGTTTGTTCTATAGCGGAATTAAATTAATTGCGTGAACCCTCCTGTCAGTCACTTACTTGCGTTGTCTCTATGGGTAGAGGTGGGGCTGCTAGCATACGTGCACAGAAAAGTTTAGCCTTACAAGGTGTAGGTAAGGTAACAAAGTATAAATGATCCGGATCACCACTGAAATCTGATAATTTGTTCTTCATCCCATTTCTGACATCTCCCAAAAATGTATCAAATCCAGCAGATTATCAAAATTCGGACATTACTTTTTAAATTTTGTTGCAAACCGAAAGACAGGCGCTGATTACAAATACCCCCCCTGCTGGATGTAATTAATTGCAAAATGTATAATAATTTATTTCTTTAAACTAAAAAGGGGGAGAGTTCAAAAGGCATCTGCAACTTCCTACTCCTTTTTGAACATGTTGAACTATGCATATGTAAACCTAAAGTGCCAATATAACAAATATACCACCACATTCACACAAAGTCTCGTCATAGACAGAAGAGGAAAATTATATTTTCTATTTGAGGAAGCTAGATATCTTTGATGTTGTTTTGTTTGTCATTTATTCTGACTGTCATTTGTTTACATACAAAGTAATATTTTGTTTTTATCGGCATTTTGCCTTTCCTTACGTTATATGGACATTAGTTTAAAGATTTATTATTTCATAGAAGCCTAATGAGCAGCATAGTTACAGTATAAATGAATATTTTTCAATGAAGTACTGATATTTATTGTTATTTAGCACATGGCTAAAATATCTGAAGCGGAATTTAAAAGCAGGTGGGTAAATAAGAGACACTGAATAGGAGTACACTGTGGGTGAAAACATGTAAAGTATGGAAAATGTATCCATAAACATGTTAAAGCGGACCTTTTTTTCCCACGGCAGTAAGTCTGATGCGGGAGCATTTAAAGCGGGGGCTTGTCGGACATTTAGAGGTTGCTGTCTTCGAATCTTTCAAGTACGATAGATAGCCTGTTAACTTCAGAGAAAGGAAGTTCTATAAAACATATGTTTAAGTATGTTTTAAGTATGACTGATAGACACGTGCTTGCTAGACGTGCTAACTAGCACGGGACTACTTCGGCGGCTACATCCAGCGGCCTGTGAAGCAGGGGAGTATAGTAGCAGCGGGGGCCGTCTACGGAGCAGACGCCAACGGTGTGATCGGAAACGCGGATGCCGAGCGGGGCTAAAAAAAAAGCAGAAGGCTAATCCCCACAGAACACCACTTCCCTCCATCCTGAAGCCGGATTTAAATGGAAGATGCGAGACTACTGGTCTGGGTAAGGAGTCAGTTAAATTAGAACAAGTTTTTTCTGCTTTGAGTGTTTCACAGTTGGACATGTGTTTTACTGAGGTGGCTAACTATGATGCGTGCAGTTTATCAAAGCAACAAACAAACAATCGGAAAATTCCCGTCGTATCAATTCCTAGATATGGTCGTAATTATACTAAATGCACTGGGCATAATAAACACAACATTATTAATATTGCTACTACGGATAATTTGATCAAACATTCCCTAAAACAGCCCACTACCTATAATATAGGTTTTTTAAACATAAGATCATTGTCTCCCAAAACGTTGTTAGTTAATGATATCATCAGAGACAACAATCTTAACGTCATCGGTCTCAGCGAAACCTGGCTTAAACCAAACGACTTTTTTGCGCTAAACCAGGCATGTCCTCCTAACTTTACACATGCGCATATTGCCCGTCCGCTTAAAAGGGGTGGGGGGGTCGCACTAATATACAATGAAAATTTTAACTTTAGTCCTAACATAAATAATAGATATAAATCGTTTGAGGTGCTTACTATGAGGTCTGTCACACCGCTGCCTCTACACCTGGCTGTTATCTACCGCCCCCCAGGGCCCTATTCGGACTTTATCAATGAATTCTCAGAGTTTGTTGCTGATCTAGTGACACACGCCGATAATATAATCATAATGGGGGACTTTAATATCCATATGAATACCCCATCGGACCCACCGTGCGTAGCGCTCCAGACATAATTGATAGCTGTGGTCTCACACAAATAATAAATAAACCCACGCATCGCAACGGTAATACGATAGACCTAGTGCTTGTCAGGGGTATCACCATTTCCAAAGTTACGATACTCCCGTATACTAAAGTATTGTCCGATCATTACCTTATAAAATTCGAGGTTCAGACGCATGTTCGGCAAACTAATAATAATAATAACTGCTATAGCAGCCGCAACATTAATACGGCCACGACAACTCTTGCTGACCTACTGCCCTCGGTAATGGCACCATTCCCAAAGTATGTGGGCTCTATTGATAACCTCACTAACAACTTTAACGACGCCCTGCGCGAAACCATTGAGAACATAGCACCGCTAAAGTTAAAAAAGGCTCCAAAAAAGCGTACCCCATGGTTTACAGAAGAAACTAGAGCTCAGAAATTATTATCTAGAAAGCTGGAACGCAAATGGCGCACGACTAAACTTGAGGTGCACCATCAAGCATGGAGTGATGGTTTGATAACTTATAAACGCGTGCTTACTTTAGCTAAAGCTAAATATTACTCAAATCTCATCCCCCGTAATAAAAACGATCCTAAATTTTTGTTTAGTACGGTAGCATCGCTAACCCAACAAGGGACTCCTTCCAGTAGCTCCACCCACTCAGCTGATGACTTTATGCAATTCTTCAGTAAGAAAATTGAAGTCATTAGAAAGGAGATTAAAGACAATGCGTCCCAGCTACAACTGGGTTCTATTAACACTGACACGATTGTATATACGGCGGATACTGCCCTCCAAAATAGTTTCTCTTGTTTTGAGGAAATAACATTAGAGGAATTGTTACAACGTGTAAATGGAATAAAACAAACAACATGTTTGCTTGACCCACTTCCTGGGAAACTGATCAAGGAGCTCTTTGTATTATTAGGTCCATCAGTGCTAAATATTATAAACTTATCACTTTCCTCGGGCACTGTTCCCCTAGCATTCAAAAAAGTGGTTATTCATCCTCTTCTTAAAAGACCTAACCTCGATCCTGACCTCATGGTAAACTACCGACCGGTGTCTCACCTTCCCGTTATTTCAAAAATCCTCGAAAAAATTGTTGCGGAGCAGTTAAATGAACACTTAGCGTCTAACAATCTATGTGAAACCTTTCAATCCGGTTTCAGGGCAAATCACTCCACGGAGACAGCCCTCGCAAAAATGACTAATGATCTATTGCTAACGATGGATTCTGATGCGTCATCTATGTTGCTGCTCCTCGATCTTAGCGCTGCTTTCGATACAGTCGATCATAATATTTTATTAGAACGTATCAAAACACGAATTGGTATGTCAGACTTAGCCCTGTCTTGGTTTAACTCTTATCTTACTGATAGGATGCAGTGCGTCTCCCATAACAATGTGACCTCGGACTACGTCAAAGTAACGTGTGGAGTTCCCCAGGGTTCGGTCCTTGGCCCTGCACTCTTCAGCATCTACATGCTGCCGCTAGGTGACATCATACGCAAATACGGTATTAGCTTTCACTGTTATGCTGATGACACCCAACTCTACATGCCCCTAAAGCAGACCAACACGCCGGATTGTAGTCAGCTGGAGGCGTGTCTTAATGAAATTAAGCAATGGATGTCCGCTAACTTTTTGCAACTCAACGCCAAAAAAACGGAAATGCTGATTATCGGTCCTGCTAGACACCGACCTCTATTTAATGATACAACTCTAACATTTGACAACCAAACAATTAAACAAGGCGACACGGTAAAAAATCTAGGTGTTATCTTTGACCCAACTCTCTCCTTTGAGTCACACATTAAAAGTGTTACTAAAACGGCCTTCTTTCATCTCCGTAATATTGCTAAAATTCGCTCCATTTTGTCCACTAAAGACGCTGAGATCATTATCCATGCGTTTGTTACGTCTCGTCTCGATTACTGTAACGTATTATTTTCGGGTCTCCCCATGTCTAGCATTAAAAGATTACAGTTGGTACAAAATGCGGCTGCTAGACTTTTGACAAGAACAAGAAAGTTTGATCACATTACGCCTGTACTGGCTCACCTGCACTGGCTTCCTGTGCACTTAAGATGTGACTTTAAGGTTTTACTACTTACGTATAAAATACTACACGGTCTAGCTCCATCCTATCTTACCGATTGTATTGTACCATATGTCCCGGCAAGAAATCTGCGTTCAAAGGACTCCGGCTTATTAGTGATTCCCAAAGCCCAAAAAAAGTCTGCGGGCTATAGAGCGTTTTCATTTCGGGCTCCGGTACTCTGGAATGCCCTCCCGGTAAAAGTTCGAGATGCCACCTCAGTAGAAGCATTTAAGTCTCACCTTAAAACTCATTTGTATACTCTAGCCTTTAAATAGACTCCCTTTTTAGACCAGTTGATCTGCCGTTTCTTTTCTTTTTCTCCTATGTCCCACTCTCCCTTGTGGAGGGGGTCCGGACCGATCCGGTGGCCATGTACTGCTCGCCTGTGTATCGGCTGGGGACATCTCTGCGCTGCTGATCCGCCTCCGCTTGGGATGTTTTCCTGCTGGCTCCGCTGTGAACGGAACTCTCGCTGCTGTGTTGGATCCGCTTTGGACTGGACTCTTGCGACTGTGTTGGATCCATTATGGATTGAACTTTCACAAGATCCATTATGGATTGAACTTTCACAGTATCATGTTAGACCCGCTCGACATCCATTGCTTTCCTCCTCTTCAAGGTTCTCATAGTCATCATTGTCACCGAGGTCCCACTGGGTGTGAGTTTTCCTTGCCCTTATGTTGGCCTACCGAGGATGTCGTAGTGGTTTGTGCAGCCCTTTGAGACACTAGTGATTTAGGGCTATATAAGTAAACATTGATTGATGATTGATTGAAGTATTCCATCCATCCATTTCTACCGCTTATTCCCTTTTGGGGTCGCGGAGGGCGCTGGCGCCTATCTCAGCTACAATCGGGCGGAAGGCGGGGTACACCCTGGACAAGTCGTCACCTCATCGCAGGGCCAACACAGAGAGACAGACAGAATTCATACTCACATTCACAGACTAGGGCTAATTTAGTGTTGCCAATCAACCTATCCCCAGGTGCATGTCTTTGTTTAAGTATTATTTTAGCCAAAGTGTGACCATTAAACTTTGTCTATATACATGCGTGTATCTTTCTAAACACATCATCATCAAAAATTGCTATTTTCTCTTTGAGGAAGCTTGATAGCTTTGGAGTTATTTGTTTTAATTTAAGTTTGTTTTATTGCTGATATTTTGAGTGTTGTTTTGTTTACATATATTTTGTTTTTATTGTAACTTTCACTTTACTTGTGGACAAAAGTGGACCAACTTCCTATTGAGTTATTACTTTTGTAACAGCCTAATAAGCGGCACATTTACAGCATAAACAAACATTTCTGAATAAAGTAATCATTGTTATTGTTAGTTGGCACATGCGTAAAATATCTCAAGCTGTATTTAAAAACAGATGGCTAAACAAGAGACGATGAAAATGTGAACGTTAGGATAGCTGATGACTATCAAACTAGTAAACTCTACTACCCTGGCTTGTGGAAGTGCATGTAATGTGTAGCTATAACAAACCAAACGGCACCAAAGGATGCGTATCAACAAATCTGAATACGAATACATGTACCATTACATCCCTAGTGCAACATTATCTTGGAATATAACTTAAATGCAATGAACGTGATGAACATAACTATTCTAAAAACAGAAGTGGTGATACTACGAATGATGACATCATAATATTCTTACATCATTACACTTCTCAAAAATGTTCTATGAAAATGAAAATAAAGAGTTATGTCAATGATAATTCATGTTTTAAGTCTGATCGATGTTCCCGTCTCTCTACTTCACACACTTTCAACTCACATTCTAGCACTTATTAGTAATTTCCAAGAATGACTTGACAAGTCTGCGACGAGTACGCAAGCTGGCAATATTTTCCTTTTGAAGCAACATGAAAGTTCTACCCTAAACAAAGCACACCCATATTTTTTTTTAAACACAGTAGAGCTATTTCAAATTAGATGGTATTTGTTTAAATGCGGTCATAAATCATTGACATGTGACACTGGCGCAAGGTGGGGATCAAGATGCGTATAGCTGTTAAACTTTAAGCCTGCACTCCTGGCATTTAAATATATAGCAGACAAATAACCAGACAGGACAGAAATCCACTAAAGTTTAAGCCTGAGGACCACTGGCAGGTTTTGTGACTGTGACAAAGATTTTCCCCTGCTTTGGCTTGGATATGAGGAGCTGGGAGAGAGCACCAGAGGCCAAGCGTTACAGCAGTAAACGATTATCCATGTAATGGCAAATAGCGTTCCTCCTTTTTGTGCCCTAACCCAGAACCCACCACTGCGTTGTCAATTCAATTACAGAGCAACGTTTCAAAGGAAGCAGAAGGGAAGGGAAAATTCCGACTTCATGGCATTTTTTTTACAAAGCGAATATATTCGACATAATAATACATGTGAATACAAAAATTACCATAATCATCTTAGCACAGCTTGGTCCAAACCTTTCTCAAGACAACAGTACACACGCAGAACCAAGTTAGCTAGGAATGTGTTGCGTTGACGTTTTCAAAACGAGTCTTGTTACAGCAGTGAGACATTCCAATGCAAAGTCATGTGCTGAGTTTTGTTAATAAAAGTTGCAGCATGTCATATAACCTTGGAGAGAAGACTTTGATGGTATCTCTATGCTGCTTCTCTGTAAAATACACTCTGAGCAGCTTTTCTACATTTTCCTGGATAAATGTCTGCCATTTAGATATTATTTCAACCTATTTGTTTGGCATTATTGACCCATTCTGCTTCAGGATGGTGCAGACTCGCAGTGCTACACTCAAACTGCTCTGACAAGTCGACTACACTTCAGTCTTCTTTGTTTTCATGATTTCTTTCTTTATCTCAAAAAATATCACCTGCTTTTTTTCTCAGCACTGTCTTTCACACTCAATGTATTCATTCTTATGTTTGGAAAACAAAGTGTTGATCTCCAGTTATAAGGTAATTCTAACAAATAAGACAGAATGTTTTGGTTGGATGGTTCACGGTTCACTGTGACATCCGCTATGCCAACTCGCGGTGAGGAGGCTCATAACCCGAATTACTGCTCACGACCTAAAGCACAATTACCAAGAGACAGTTTGTGTCCTGTAAAAACTTGTACGATGCGCTCGTAACTCGAGGTACTACTGTACAATAGTGAGAGTGAGTAAGTGTGTACTGTGTAGTACTCGCTGAATATATTTACTGTGCGCTGATAGTTTGTTGCTGTTTTTCGGTAGCGCCATCTGCTGGACATTTGGATCTTTTACAATTTGAAGCCCCATTTAGATTGTTAATGGCGACAAAAACTAATGCCAACTTAATTTGGTACGAGCAGTCAGTACTGAGTAAGGAGAAGTGCTTCCTGATTAACACAGTTTGACACTTTGCTGTCAAATGACAACAGCTGTATTGGTCTTAAAGTTACACACATCAATGTATCGCTTTGAAGTAACAGTATTACTCCTTGTGTTTCATAGCGCATTGATGCCTCAGTACCATTGTACGGTATATGTGAAGACAAATCGTTGCTGTATCAACATTTCAGCATTTTTTTTATTTTTTGCATATTGTAGCGGTTGATTTACGGACATAATTCGCCACACCTAGTGCTTGACCTTATTGTTATTATTCACTGTACTGTTCGAGTGTGCACATGACAATGTTCTGTTTCCCTGTACTGTTCAATTAGGCACATGACAAGGTTGTTCCGTTGCAGGTAATTCGGCGCGGCCCCTTTAAGTGGCCGTCAGGAGATTCCCCCAAAGGTGGGGGTTTGTTGTTCCCGCCATTTTTGAGTGTTTTAAGTCAGTCGGTTTTGTTCTAAAGGAATAAAGGACGCACACGTTTTTGTGTGTCAACGATACACGAAGTTGTCTTGCTTTCACGCTACAAGCACAACAATATTCAGTTTTGTTGGGTTTATTTTAATATTTACAATGTGCCAAAAGGTTTCTAAAAAAACAAATATAGTTCTCAAAATGTGCAATTTGTGCTGTGTAATACTTTAATATATATCGTAGTATGACATAAGTGTTATAACAAAATAAGTCTGTAATGTTTATATTGTCATTTTAATGGCAGGAGCCTGAATGTCAACAATGTCGCACAGATGGAGCGCACAATGGAAGATAAACCAACAAAATCCAGTAAAGAATTGGTGCCAAAAAAGGACAAAGGAACTCATTTGTCTTGATTCACTTTTTCTAGGCTAATCTGCAAAAGATGCCGCCTGCTATCATGCTAGCGACTTGAACACGTCTAAAAAAAAAATCTATTCATATCAAAAAACGGCATTTTTATTTATTCCACTTTTATATCGATTCACAATTTTCAAGAATCAATTTAAAAAAATTTAACAATAAACAACTTTTGCTGTTGTTATTGTTCAGTTGCTTTTATATATTTTAGTTTTTCCTTTATTTTAGTATTGTATTAATAAGTATTATATTTGTAGCTTCTCAATTGCTTTGTAAATTTATATACTAAGTATTGTAAAGCTGTGATCAGGTTGGAGTTTCTCTATATTTTTTTATTAAATTGACAATTAGTGATTTAAAAATATATAAATTAAATAATCGGTTTTTTTTAGGTCAACATTGTGCATTTAGTTCATACATCAGTAGCCAACAATATATTAACCTACAAATTATTGCCAATAAATTATATTATTGTCAACTACGGGTGTAGCGGTACGTGTATTTGTATTGAACCGTTTCGGTACGGGGGTTTCGTTTCGGTTCGGAGGTGTACCGAACGACACGACATATTAAGTAGCGCACCGCACATTGTGTAAACAATGCACACAGAGGCACCATGAATTGATTTACGTGGACCCCGACTTAAACAAGTTGAAAAACTTATTCGGGTGTTACCATTTTGTGGTCAATTGTACGGAATATGTACTGTACTGTGCAATTTACTAATAAAAGTTTCAATCAATCAAAAAAACAACACACGGCATGCTAGCAACGACTGGGCTAGGATAGACTGACCACACCTCCTCTTTTCAGGTGGAGTTTCTTAAATGCCTCGAATGTCCGGCATATTAAGTTAGGGTTGCGTGTATTTTAAATGTAGGGTTAAGAAGGGGTTAAAATAAAAAATAAAAAGTGGTGTGCGCAGCAACATTCGTGAGGGAGGGGTGGAGACAGAGAGAACGAGAGAGTTATGATAAACGCGCATGCGTCGGCAGGCTCTGCTTTTTACCCATATATTTATCAGATTTTATTTTTTATTATCTATAGCAGGAGTGTCAAAAGTGTGCCCCGGAGGGCATTTGCGGCCCACAGCTAATGTTTTAAAGGCCCACGGTACATTCTAAAAATACTATTAAAATTAGCAAAAACATAAACAAAAGTGAAATAAAAAAGCTTAAAGTCTAAATGTAATTTAAAAAAAGGTGCAATGTTGACTGATAAAACAAAGCTGTTTTTTTCCTTTAAAACTGTAATTGCTCAAAACATAATTTTGAATCAAAATCAATGTTATTATGAATTATTGACCTATCCAAGTTTCCGATTACTTCACATCAAATATTCCACTAAGAAAAATATTTTTGGTGGAATATTTAGCAAATTTGTTAAATAAATAATCAAAAAATGTATATTTTGTTGTTTTCTTACTGTACCGAAAATGAACCGAACCGTGACCTCTGAACCGAGGTACATACCGAACCGAAATTTTTGTGTACCGTTACACCCCTGTTGTCAACATTACTTTGAGACCAAATTAATCACTAACCTCATAATTCATTACAATCATAAAAGTATATCCTTTCAAATGCAATAAACCAGTATTTCTCGCATATTTTACCAACTGAAGTGTAACATTTTAAATCTCCAAATTACATAAAACAAACAAATAATGAAAATGAAATATACTATGTTAGCAAGGTGTTGCTTTTGAATACAAATAACTAAAAGCAACAAAATAGGTTATGTCTCTGTTAAGAAGGGGGCGAGGGACCCTCAAATATACACAACCAAAACAATAAATAAAATGGCTAAGTAAAGTATTGACTAACAAAGTTGTATTTCAATATTGAACATGTAGGCAAAGGTACAGATAGTTGTACGTTACTTAACTGAAAACCAAGTTAGGACCTTTGTATGCAAAAGTGCAGCGTGGCCATACAAACACTACAGTTTAAGCAGAAGTATTAACAGGTCATAAGCAAAAAAACTAAACTTAAGTCTGGCAGACAGACAAGGCCTGTCAAACATTTGCAGCGTTTTTTTGAAATGCTAGTTTACAACAGTATTAAAGTTTAGCAAGCCTTTGGCGATATAGTGAAGCATACATTCTGTGAACACACACCATTTTAGTGGTTTCTTTTGTACTGACCTTGTTGACCAAACGCCCCAGTGAGTGTGAACTGTTAGGACAAAGGCTCGGCATCTGCATGTGCAAGTCTTTTATCATTTAGGAATACTGAGTTGGATGGTGGTGTCTCAAGTGGGAAAGTTTGTCAGGTTTGATTTTTTTGTTGACATCAATAATTGTTGATAATTTCACCTTGGCTTAAAACAGAAATATTCCCACAGTGAATATGTTTCTAAGTATGCACTAAATTAGTCTGATTTCTTAAATAGTTCGGCTCTAAAAAAAAAAAGTGTCCTACAGCCCATGAAACCCTTAACGTGATCATGTTTGGATTTTGAGAAACCTGACTAACACCTAGATTACACGATTGGGAACCAGATCTCTCGAGTGGGTGTGTGCTGGCAGAGGCGATCCTTCATATCGGACATGACTCAGTCTTAACTCAGCTGGTATAACCCGGAAACAGGCAACAACTGGAATTAAGAGGAGAATTCATTTGCTTTACATTGAACCGCATTTTAAAGTGGTTAAATGGGAGAAAAAAAAAATACAAACAGATTTATTTTGGAAACTAGCTAAAGTAACGGATAATGCAGCTTTATTTGGACTCCAGATTGAAATAGAAGTGAATGAAGCTGGTATTAAAGGCAAATAAGAAAGTGTATACAAACCTCAGGTTGCAAATGTGCACTCCAAACTGATAAGCATAAACTCTGTATTCTACACAGCTTACACATGTAAGTGTGTAAATACAAAAAACTAACTATTTGAGTAATCAGACTAATTGAGTGCATGAAAATGTCGTCATTGCTGCTGTAGCATTTGTGATCATTTTGTTCTCCATATTCGCAACTGTGTTTATCACGAGCTAACTTGTTGCACTATGTGATGCTCGCGATCCCGCCTCTGTACAAAGACACTTAATGAATGACATAATTCATGGGCTTCTTTTCATATGGTACAAATGCGCACAGCTGCTGATACCGATGAAAAGAATGAATGCTCTTGAAACCCTTAAATACGCATTTACATGGCGGTTATCGACGCTGGGAAAGTTAGTTAATTTTCATTTATCATTCGGTTAATAGACTTATTTAATATTGCCCCAGGCCGAGCAGTGCTAGCCAAAAAGCTAACAGCCCTTCCAATTTACTTTTTTCAGCAAATCTGTTCCTCTCACCGGACCAAGAGCAATTTGAAAATGTCAACAAACTCTCCTGTAGCTATGATTACATTCAGTGGTTTGGAAAACTTACAAATCATTAAAACTCAAGAATCAAAGCTAAGTTTTTCATGTTGACAGAAAAGTGTTTATATATAGCGACAAAGTCACTAAGCTAGCAACACCGATCCATCCTGCTACATTATCTTATTCTCAGGCAGACGAGATGCGTACGGACAGTAGTAAGAAGCTAGATGTGTAACTTTGCAGGATACAGACGGCCAGGTAACACCACAGATGTCTGAAACTCACAAAAAAAAAAAAAAAAAATTCTGCTACACCCAATGACATCTTAAACATTTGGTGTGTACACAAAATGGTTTAACACTGACTTTGTTTCAATAAAAAAAGCCTACTGCACTTTAACAAACCTACCAGCATTTAAAGGCATACTGAAACCCACAACTACCGACCACGCAGTCTGATAGTTTATGTATCAATGATGAAATATTACCATTGCCAATACGGCCTTTTTATTTTACTAAATTGCAATTTTAAATTTCCCACGAAGTGTCGTGTTGAAAACGTTGCGGTATGATGACGCGTATGATGACGCTTGCGTTTGACGTCTCGGATTGTAGCGGACATTATTTTCCAGCCCGATCCAAGCTATAAGTAGTCTGCTTTAATTGCATAATTACACAGTATTCTGGACATTTGTGTTGCTGAATCTTTTGCAAATTTTTCAATTAATAATGGAGAAGTCAAAGTAGAAAGATGGAGGTGGGAAGCTAGCCTTTAGCCACACAAACACAGCCGGTGTTTCCTTGTTTAAAATTCCCGAAGGTGAAGCTTTATTATGGAACAGAGCGGTCAAGCGAACATGGATCCCGACCACATGTGAACCGGCAGGTTTTGGTGAGAAAATTGTGGTAATAAGTTGGCTCTTACCGTAGTTATGAGTGGAGCCTGTGTCGGATGCGTCCTCCTGCAGCTGCCGCGGATTAGTATCTCCTCCCACGCAGACACATAGTCAACACACCCATGGCCACACCCCTCCGACTTTCAGGTACTGTATAATCTCACTAAAACAATAGGCAAATAAGGGATTTTCCAGAATAATCCTAGTAAATGTGTCTAATAACATCTGAATCAAGCCCACTGCAATCGCCTTTTTTTTTTTTTTTTACTTTTCTTTTTTTTTTTAGTCCTTCACTCTCTATCCTCATCCACAAATCTTTCATCTTCGCTCAAATTAATGGGGAAATTGTCGCTTTCTCGGTCCGAATAGCTCTTGCTGCTGGAGGCTATGATTGTAAACAATGTGAGGATGTGAGGAGCCCTACAACCCGTGACGTCACGCGCACAGCGTCTGCTACTTCCGGTAAAGGCAAGGCTTTTTTATTAGCGACCAAAAGTTGCGAACTTTATTGTTGATGTTCTCCACTAAATCCTTTCAGCAAAAATATGGCAATATCGCAAAATGATCAAGTATGACACATAGAATGGACCTGCTATCCCCGTTTGAATAAGAAAATCTCATTTTAGTAGGCCTTTAAAGTATCAATGAAAAATAGCGGATACGCTGCACATTTTTGGGGCGCAAATTAGATGACTTGGCCAAAAGGGACAAGCGGTAGAAAATGGATGGATGGATGGATTTTGGTTATATATTGATATACTCAATATATCGGGGGTTTGTCTGTATAGAAAATGACTATATCGTAGGCCTGGGCGATATACGCGGTTTGTCTCTGTTCGATATAGAAAATAACTATATCGTGTTATTCGAGTATACGTTCTCACACAGTTGCTTTTAGCTGCGGGTATTACACTACAGGCTCTTCCCACTCCTTGTCACTCCTTCTCACAGACAGTAAGCGCACCTTCTTACACACGACACATACTGTCACGTCATACGTCACATACGTAAACTCCCTCGCGGAGCAGAGAGGTAGCAGACTGGGTAACGTTAGCTGTGGTGCAAATACTAATTAACTTAGAATTTCATGGCTGCAACACGTACCAAAGTAGTTGGGAAAGGGCATGTTCACCACTGTGTTACATCACCTTTTCTTTTAACAACACTCAATAAACGTTTGGGAACTGAGGAAACTAATTGTTGAAGCTTTGAAAGTGGAATTCTTTCCCATTCTTGTTTTATGCAGAGCTTCAGTCTTTCATCAGTTCAGGGTCTCCGTATGTCGTATTTTACGCTTCATAATGCGCCACACATTTTTGATGGGAGACAGGTCTGGACTGCAGGCGGGCCAGGAAAGTACCCGCACTCTTTTTTTAAGAAGGCACGCTGTTGTAACACTTGTCTTGCTGAAATAAGCAGGGGCGTCCATGATAACGTTGCTTGGATGACAACATATGTTGCTCCAAAACCTGTATGGACCTTTCAGCATTAATGGTGCCTTCACAGATGTGTAAGTTACCCATGCCTTGGCTACTAATACACCCCCATACCATCACAGATGCTGGCTTTTGAACTTTGTGCCTAGAACAATCCGAATGGTTACTTTCCTCTTAGTTCTGGAGGACACCACGTCCTCTGTTTCCAAATATGTTTTGAAATGTGGACTCGTCAGACCACAGAACACCTTTCCATTTTGCATCAGTCCATTTTAGGTGAGCTCGGGCCCAGCCAAGCCGGCGGTGTTTCAGGATATTGTTGATAAATGGGTGTGGCTTTGCATAGTAGAATTTTAACTTGCACTTACAAATGTAGCGACCAACTGTAGTTACTGACATTGGTTTTATGAAGTGTTCCTGAGCCCATGTGGCGATATTTACAAACTGATGTCGGTTTTTGATGCAGTACCGCCTGAGAGATCAAAAGTCCGTAATATCATCGCTAACGTGCAGTGATTTCTCCAGATTCTCTGAACTTTTTGATGATTTTACGGACCGTAGATGGTAAAATCCCTAAATTCCTTGCAATAGCTCGTTGAAAAATGTTGTTCTAAACTGTTCGACAATTTGCTTACAAATTGGTGACCCTCGCCCCATCCTTGTGTGTGAATTACTTAACATTTCATGGAAGCTGCTTTTATACCCAATCATGGAACCCAACTGTTCCCAATTAGCATGCACAACTGTGGGATGTTCCATATAAGTGTTTGATGAGCATTCCTCAACTTTATCAGAATATATTGCCTCCTTTCCCAACTTCTTTGTCACGTGTTGCTGGCATCAAAGTCTAAAGTTAATGATTGATTGCAAAAAAAAAAAAAATGTTTATCAGTTTGAACATGTAATATGTTGTCTTTGTAGCATATTCATCTGAATATGGGTTGAAAATGATTTGCATATCATTGTATTCCGTTTATATTTACATCTAACACAATTTCCCAACTCATATGGAAACGGGGTTTGAACAAAAGATAGAAGGTGAAAATCTGGTAAAAAATGAAGGAAGAATTAATTCCCAGGAAAAACAGCAGGGGGTCCGTCGTCTGGCGGTGGTTTGGCTTTAAGTGGGAATATGTCGAACAGACAACCGTAATTTGTCAAGTATGGGGCAAAAGCGCTGCTACAAATAGTAGCATTACTGCTAATATTCAACATAATTAGAAAAGTCACCTGCAAGAGAATGAAGAGTACTTACTCCGCATTTCAACATCTCCATTCGGTGCCACACCCCAACACCATCAAAATGCCGAGGCAAACATTTCAGATCAACACCTTATGAAAAAAATAGTCAACAACAGAAGGAGAAAACGTCCGCAGAAACCTACCACATAGCGAAGGACGAACACTATTTGATTTCCTATTACAGTATGCAGCTCATTTTTATTTGACACTTATTGAAATAACTTGTGTGACATCATGCACAAAAGTGCACTTTATTCGTTTTAAACTATTGTAGTGGGGTTCTGTACAAAAAGTGCACTTTAATTTAGTGTTGTTTTGATATGTCATCCTAGTGACATCCACAAAAGTGCACTCATAGCTTGTTTTAAAATGTCTCCGACAATCTTACACTTTCTGTTTTGAAAAAGCATGAATGTTTGTGCCACTGCTTAATAACTTTAATAAATACAGTTTTGGTAAATTGACTTAGTTGTGATTTCCCTCTTTGCATGAAAGTTAAATATTAGCAAATATTTATGCAAAATAAACAAGAATGTTTTAATGTAGACACATAGAATCATCATATTGCCGTGATTATAAGTATCAAGTGTTAATTCAAGGCTAAGTCAAAATATTGAGATATATATCGTGTATTGCGATATGGCCTACAAATATCAAGATATTAAAAAAAGGCCATATCGCCCAGCCCTAATCTTGGTCAACAAATCCAACAGTACTGTCAGAGTCAAAATGTTTAATTAATTAGCAATGTCAAATAACTTAAAGGCCTACTGAAACCCACTACTACCCACCACGCAGTCTGATAGTTTATATATCAATGATGAAATATTAACATTGCAACACATGCCAATACGGCCTTTTTAGTTTACTAAATTAGTTTTAAATTTCCCGGGAGTTTCGTCTTGAAAACGTTGTGTAATGATGACGTGTACGCAAGACGTCACACGTTTTTAGGAAGTATGAGCGCTGCACACACACACAGCTAAATGTCGTCTGCTTTAACGGCACAATTACACAGTATTTTGGACATCTGTGTTGCTGAATCTTTTGCAATTTGTTCAATTAATATTGGAGGAGTCACAGTAGAAAGATGGAGTTGGGAAGCTGTAGCCTTTAGCCACACAAACACACGGTGATTCCTTGTTTAAAATTCCCAGTGCTGAAACTTTACTATGGATCACAGCGCGGTCAAGCGAACATGAATCAAAACGGAATGTCAACCAGCAGGTTTTGGTGAGAAAATTGTGGTTAAAAAGTGAGTTTTACCGGAGAAAAGCTGAGCTTGTGCCGTCCATAGCTGCCGTCGACTCCCCTGAGACACTGCGCGTCAAGACACCCTTCCGACTATCGGTTACTATTTAACTCACTAAAACACTAGCAACACAATAGAAAGATAAGGGATTTCCCATAATTATCCTAGTAAATGTGTTTAAAAACATTGCGGTTTTTTTTAAACTCGTTTTATATTTTTTATTTAAATTTTTTCTAGACCGTCGCTATCAATATCCTCGAACACAAATCTTTCATCTTCGCTCAAATTAATGGGGAAATTGTCGTTTTCTCGGTCCGAATAGCACTTTTTGTTGGAGGCTCCCATTAAAAACAATGTGAATATGTGAGGAGCCCCCACACTTGCGACATCATCGTCTGCGACTTCTGGTAGAGGCAAAGCTTTTCTCTTAACACCGACAGTTGCGAACTTTATCGTGGATGTTCTCTACTAAATCCTTTCAGCAAAAATATGGCAATATCGCAAAATGATCAAGTATTACACATAGAATGGACTTGCTATCCCCGTTTAAATAAGAACATCTCATTTCAGTAGGCCTTTAAGATATGTATGCGTTTTCACACCGTTTATTAAAGGACCTTGTTATACATAGACTAAAAGGGCTGTTTGAAAGTTATGTGGCTTCTTAGAGGCAACATTTCAATGTATTACTGAAAAAAACAAACAAGCAATTTTTGAGTGGATCACATACAATACATTTGAAACTGCAAAGTTAATAAAACACTACTCCTAAAACTGTACATTACATTCAACTGTGAACTGATAAAAAATTGGATAAAATTAAAGTCAGCAACAGGAAAAAGCTGCCAAGGTTAGTCACTAACAATAGTATTAGTCATGAAATAGTATTTAGTGATTAATACATAGACAAATAACACAGTCGCCCTATTTCCTTAAGACTTTGAACACCCTTCCATTACACCAAGGGTCAAATTGCTCACTTTCTGTCACAGTACAGACTTTATTACACAACAGCAAGATAAATAACTTTTTACAACTACTGAAAAACCTAAGGATTCAGGGCCATTTGTTATTCTTATTTTGTAAAAAGAAAAACTACAAACCAAGCGTATGAGATGCGATGCAAGTGTGACACTATTCATTTTTTTAAACCTTTTTATTTTTTTAATGAATGGCTTTGATGATGTCAATGAGGGATTTCTAATCACTGCTATGTTGGAATTCTTATTAATATTAATACTGTTGTTGATATAATTCAATTTTGTTTGACTACCTTTGGATTGTTTTGTGTCATGTTTGTGTGTCCTCTCAATCGCTTGGTTGACTGCACTTCTAAATGTTGCTGGACCGGGTTTGGTTTTGGAGTTGGAATTGTATTATTTTGTTGAATTGATTAATACAAAAAATACACATTCCACTCAAATTAAAAAAAAAAAAAATCCAACATGCTAAATATTTTAACAAATGGATTTTTTTTTAAAAGTTCCTCCTTTTTGCTGTGTTTTTCTTGCAGTTGTATGTTAATGTGCTGAGTGCTAATGAAGACCAGCTGCGGGCTGAAAACAGCCCCCGTGTCGTACTGTGGACACCTTTGTTTTACATTAAAGTGTCTAATAGCTTATATTCATACATATGTATGATTATTGTGAGAAAATACGTCACTTACACGTCTTTCTTACCTTGCGAAACTGTCTTAGAGTCTCAAACTCACCGAATAAACCTCAAACTTAAGTCCGTCTTTTTCTTCCTCGTGTGTGAAAAAGTTGTGCAAAATGAAACAATCTTCATCCAAACGTCGAAATGGCACCGTTTGTTAAACTATCGAAAGAGAGCCAGAATGATGACAATGGTGTTAAAAACGCAATGTGGGGAAAAAGGAGCGCCGCATTGCGTGCGTGTGCGCGTGTGTGTGTGCGTGCGTGTGTGTGTGTGTGTGTGTCCTCTCTGCTCTGTCAGCTAATAACATCTCACTCACGCGCAAAAAAGAGCGTGCGTGCCTTGGCTTCGCAGCATTGGCTGAACAACGACTCCTGCTACATTCAAGTGCTAAAACATTTATGGGACATTTTAGCGGTTTACAACTCCGGCAGCTTCATTTTAGGAAAAAAAAACAACTCTTTAACTTCCTTAATAAACACAGCTGCGGTGAAGGAAATATTTTAAAAAGCTACGTTTTTCTACCTCAAATGCTGACTTTTACCATTAAAATACTGTCACGACCTGTGAAGTTGATGTTGCATTCTTGAGTGAGTGATGTTCAGAATTCCTATTGTTAGGAACGTACCACGCCTGTAAGGTGATTGGCCAAGGAGGAGGAAGCGTTCGTTGTTGCGGGAATGAGGAATGAGGATAGACGTGCGTGTAAAAGGAACGAGTATAGGTTGCTCAATAAAAAGGGCAAACAAGAGCGCCATACTTGGTGTGCACTTCTTCTGGACGCTACAATACGGTTGGCCGACAGGAGCAAACGTCCTAACACAGAAATGATCCAAAGCTAAAAACACGTTATAAAAAAAACAAAAACACACGCAATGGGAAAATGCTGCATGCACTAAATACCGCATGAGGTAAAAGCAAATACAAAATGAAAATGCAGCAAATGCCAAAATGACACACATACTGCCTTAACAACTGTATAAGAGAAATAATGAAAGTTAGCGGAACAAAGCGGAATTTAGCCAAGTTACCATGGAAACCCAACCTGAGGGCTTTGAGGGACTGAGCATTTGGAGGTTACTGCTAGGGATGGGAAAATATAGATATGGCATTATGTCACAATGCTTGATTCTAACGATAAAACAAACGTTATATGTATTACTATCCATCCATCCATCCATCTTCCTCCGCTTATCCGAGGTCGGGTCACGGGGGCAACAGCCTCAGCAGGGAAGCCCAGACTTCCATCTCCCCAGCCACTTTGTCCAGCTCTTCCTGGGGGATCCCGAGGCGTTCCCAGGCCAGCTGGGAGACATAGTCTTCCCAACATGTCCTGGGTCTTCCCCGTGGCCTCCTACCGGTTGGACGTGCCCTAAACACCTCCCTTGGGAGGCGTTCGGGTGGCAACCTGACCAGATGCCCGAACCACCTCATCTGGCTCCTCTCGATGTGGAGGAGCAGCGGCTTTGCTTTGAGCTCCTCCCGGATCGCAGAACTTCTCGCCCTATCTCTAAGGGAGAGCCCCGCCACACGGCGGAGGAAACTCATTTCGGCCGCTTGTACCCGTGATTTTGTCCTTTCGGTCATGACCCAAAGCTCATGACCATAGGTGAGGATGGAAATGTAGATCAACCGGTAAATTGAGAGCTTTGCCTTCCGGCTCAGCTCCTTCTTCACCACAACGGATCGGTACAACGTCCGCGTTACTGAAGACGCTGCACAGATCCGCCTGTCGATCTCACGATCCACTCTCCCCCCACTCGTGAACAAGACTCCTAGGTTCTTAAACTCCTCCACTTGGGGCAGGGTCTCCTCCCCAACATGGCACTCCACCCTTTTCCGGGAGAGAACCATGGACTCGGACTTGGAGGTGCTGATTCTCATTCCGGTCGCTTCACACTCGGCTGCAAACCGATCCAGTGAGAGCTGAAGATCCCGGCTAGATGAAGCCATCAGGACCACATCATCTGCAAAAAGCAGGGACTTAATCCCGCGGCCACCAAACTGGAACCCCTCAACGCCTTGACTGCGCCTAGAAATTCTGTCCATAAAAGTTATGAACAGAATCGGTGACAAAGGACAGCCTTGGCGGAGTCCAACCCTCACTGCAAACGTGTCCGACTTACTGCCGGCAATGCGGACCAAGCTCTGACACTGATCATACAGGGAGCGTACTGCCACAGTCAGACAGTCCGATACCCCATATTCTCTGAGCACTCCCCACAGGACTTCTTGAGGGATGCGGTCGAATGCCTTCTCCAAGTTCACAAAGCACATGTAGACTGGTTTGGCAAACTCCCATGCACCCTCAAGGACCCTGTATTAATATCAATTTTTGAAAATAAAACAAAAATATGAATTTCATCATGGTATTTATTGCTCCGATACAGCTAAAAAGTTAAAGTGCCAATGATTGTCACACACACACTGGTGAGATGATCTACCTCTATCCATCCATCCATTTTCTACCGCTTGTCGCTGGAGCCTATATCAGCAGCATTCGGGCGGAAGGCGGCGTACACCCTGGACATGTCGCCACCTCATCGCAGGCCCAACACGGATAGACAGACAACATTCACACACCGGGTCAATTTAGTGTTGCCAATCAACCTATCCCCAGGTGCATGTTTTTTGGAGGTGGGAGGAAGCCGGAGTACCCGGAGGGAACCCACGCAGTCACGGGGAGAACATGCAAACTCCACACAGAAAGATCCCGAGCCCGGGATTGAACCCAGGACTACTCAGGACCTTCGTATTGTGAGGCAGAAGCACTAACCCCTCTACCACCGTTCTGCCCATCTACCTAATTTTCAAAAATCTTGGTTTAGTATTATACGTTGAATGTAATTATGATGAACATAATCAAGGCAAATTTAGTCACTGGTCTTAAAAGATTTCCGGCAAAAAAAGTCACTATCAGCAATACTTGCCTACTTAAATATTGGATCAATACCAACATTCACAGTACCACCCATCTCGAGTAGATAAGTTGGTTACTTTTGAACCTCCACCCCAAATCACACCTCACTCCAACCCACTTCTCTAAAGTGGGCTGGCTCAGGGTGGAGGATAGAGTAAAACAACTTGCACTGAGCCTAGTCTATAAAATCCGCTACACCTCCCTGATACCAAAGTACACGTCAAACTACCATATTTCCTTGAATTGCCGCCGGGGCGCTAATGAATTTAAAACCTCTTCTCCCTCCTGCGCTTACCAAAGGCATGCGGTAAAAGTAAGCATGCACTAATTATTTTAAAACCTCTTCTCACTCCGGCACTTACCAAAAATTTGAGTGTGATGTAAGCTTGGACCTTAAATCCTACTGAATAGCTCTAAATCTTCTTCCCTTTATGCAATTTCAAATTACCGGTATACAAGTCAGCCTCCTCCATTTGAAAATGATGACAAGGGTAGTGTCACTCGTGACGTCATGAGTTTGACCAGGCGGTAATACTAAGCATGCGCTAATTATTTTGCGAAGTGAGTTTGAACCGGCAGTATTTCAAGGCAGGCGCATACCGTTCTATATGCCCTGCGGCAATTCAAGGAAATACGGTACTTCCTTAACGTAAATGACCGCCATAACCACAACACGAGGGGGAGCTCCACAAACCACGTTAAACCCAGATTCCATTCCAACAAAGATCTTAACTCATTCTCTTTCTATGCCACATCAATGTGGAATGCACTCCCAACAAGTGTAAAAGTAAGTGAATCTCTATCCTCCTTCAAAACCGCTCTAAAACAACACCTCCAGGCAACTTCAACCCTTTACTAATAATACCCTCCCCCATTCACATCCCATATCCCCGGATTGTAAATAACCTAATGTAAATAATCAAATGTATTTCTAATGTATATACTTGTTCTTATGCTATCTGAACTCACCATGTTCTCTGCTCGCTGTACATATCCTATTAAGTAAGACCTACACTGTTTCAATGTCCATTTCATTGTTGATGACTGAAGTACTGATATCAACCAAAGCTCCTCATCCCACCCCCGGATTGTAAATAATGTAAATAATTCAATGTATATACTATGATGATTAACCTGTGTGATGACTGTATCATATTGATAGTATATATTTGTACCATGAATTGATTAATGTGGACCCCGACTTAAACAATTTGAAAAACATATTCGGATGTTACCATTTAGTGGTCAATTGTACGGAATATATACTGAACTGTGCAATCTACTAATAAAAGTTTCAATCAATCAATCAATCCCCTTCACTCATCTACATTGTTAAGTTGGATTATTCTCCTGATATGTTTCAATATGTTTGATGTGATATTGTAGTAAACACTGTGTAAATATAAACTATCCTGCAGTAAATCAACACTGCCTAATTTGTGATCGCATGCAGAAGTATGTAGACTGACTGCCGGTAACTGAAGAACTAAGAAACAACAGACATTATGGTGGCTCAGTATGAACTTCCCATAGTTGCTTTCAGAGGAGATCTATTTTTGAATGACTTCTCTATTTAAATTGTCTTCTGTTTTTCTAAAATTGTTTTAGTCGGGCTTTTAGTGGACTGAATGACCATATGTGTAGCATCACGTGTGTATATCAAAATTGGGGCCCTGCGGTTTCCTGAGTAATTAGATCTTAAAAGGGCGTGTCGAGTCAAAATCCCGTTAAACTGATTTGTTCAGGGTCCCGAATCATGAGAGTGCAGTCAGATCTGTTACAGTTTACACTTTTTTCTTCAAACCCCTTAACAAGTGTTGACAAAATGACAGTTATTTGTTAAGTGGCTCAAAACGCCTCCTTGTGATCCAATGATGGCCAGAGTAGTGAGTCCCTCCAGGAATTTGGAATATTGCGATTCATGCAAATCCAACCAATCTCCGCTAATTATGTGCGGCCTTGCAACTTTGTCTAATGCTTGCAACTTCTCCGTAAATTTTGCCCAATCAAATTTGTCATATGACCAGCACTCAAACGCGCACATCAACTGTTTAATCAAAAGTTGTGTTTGTTTCTTGTGTGGACAAATCAGGAACAACGTCTAACAATATATCAACTCTTTATTGCTCAAACGGTGCAACTGTCATCCTCACGCATAGCTCAGACATACAGTATGGTGAATTTCATTTGTATTTGGAATTTCAATTGGATCGCCCCTTGAACTCTTTTTTCTGACTCGGAAAGTCGAGCATTCTCACCACCCCCCAAATGTTTCTTAAAAATGGCTGTTCTAGATGCAAACAATGATATATGCTTCAATAGTATCCGTTAACACTTTTGATTTGTTTATGTTGCACTAAATCTGCCATGTACGAGGGGTATTGTTGAACGTTTACATATGGTAGTGTTATTGTAGCATAAACTACATTTATTTCATGTGTTTTATACCTTCTACACTGTTAGCAATAGTGTCTGTTTTTCCTATTCATCCATAGTCTTTGAAGGCTGGAGAAAAAACGTTTTCACACGTTTCTTTATATTCAGACAAGGCAAGCGCAAAGATAGCTTTCATGGACATAGCCATCTTTATTTCCCACCTCGGCTGTGATGTCAATCCCAGTTCCGACTTCCAGCTTATGAGGTAAATAATAAACAGCATTACTGCTACCTTCTATAAAATGTAGTATGTACAGTTTACATGTATTTATACATTCATTTAAACGTGAATTAACCAGGTTAAGAACCAATTTTCATTTGCAGTGCTGACCTAGCAAAGAGGCGTAATTTATTGTAGATTTTATACATGTTGAAGTGTAATGATAATCTCTAATTTACCAATACAAATGAGTGGTATAGATTGTTTGCGCGTGTAAATGTTTTGGAACATAAATTAATTTATTTTTTTTAAGGGTAACATTCACAGAAAATGTCTGCAACTTGTGGACGACAGAGCAGTTAGGAAGCCTTTCGTGGGTGTATCTTTCTATAATTATAATCACTTATTAGTAATATTAGTTTTAATGAATAATTTGTTATTTGACAACGTGCTCTACGTATGTGCTTTTACTCCCCTCAATAATTTCTAGATGCGTTAATTTAAATTATTTTCCAGGGTGGACGCCTCAAATGTGGCGTTTTTTCTTCGAATGCTCAGTGCAATGCTATGTTTTGTTTTGTTATTGTGCGTGTGTTGTTTTCGCTTCTTCTTTTTTGTACAGCACTTTGGGTTTGCCACTTGCCTGTGTGTGAAAAGTGCTGTATAAATAACATTTGATTTGATCTAGTGTCTACTTTTAAGTCAGCTTAGTATACAATGAATAAAACATCAATACAGTATTTGTTTTCCAGTTGTATGTGTTTGTTTCTTTTTTAAGTTAAAGTTACAGTTACAAAGTACACTTAAAATATTGATACCAAATCTATATTTACACAAGTTGATTTAATAACATTGAATTAAAAAAAAAAAACATTGCATTTTAGGCCACATCAATCACAAAAAATGCCCGCAAAATCATGGAAGGACTTAGTACCACGACAATCAACAAACAATAAAAAGACCAGCTTACAACCTACTCAGTGCCTAGTGGTTAGAGTGTCCGCCCTGAGATCGGTAGGTTGGGAGTTCAAACCCCGGCCGAGTCATACCAAAGACTATAAAAATGGTACCCATTGCCTCCCTGCTTGGCACTCAGCATCAAGGGTTGGAATTGGGGGTTAAATCACCATAAATGATTCCCGGGCGCGGCACCGCTGCTGCCCACTGCTCCCCTCACTTCCCAGGGGGTGATCAAGGGGATGGGTCAAATGCAGAGGACAAATTTCACCGCACCTAGTGTGTGTGACAATCATTGGTACTTTAACTTAATAACAATAGCATTCCGCTAGGGGTGCCCAAAAGGCCAAGACTACAAGACAAGTGCAATGATGCGTGTGTTGTGTAGTCAAACAGAAGAAAACTGAACAAGTTGACATCTTTTGTAACCAGTCTCCACCAAAAAGAGAGAGAGGAAAGATTGCTCATATAGAGTGACAAGGTATATGAGGGATCTTGGAGAATTTCTAAAGTAGCAGGAAATTATATGAAATTCTTGCAGGAACAAACCAGACGGTCTCTCATAGCTTCTCCTGCCATCACATAATCAGCTGTTTGAGCACATGAGTTCAAACAGCTGCCCAGATATGACGGAATGCAAGCAAAGGGGGTTGCTGGACATCTGGTTGAGCAACTAATATGGTCATTGAACCGTACAGGGTGGAAAATAAGGCTAAATGTCTCTTTTTATGGTTATGGTAACTTGTCACAGCGGCATAGCCCATGGAGCTGGGGTGTCAAAACTTTTTTTCCACCAAAGTCTGCATTAAGTTAATCACTTTGATACATTTTGTACATTTAAAATGTGCTTTTTAAACTTAAATGCTGACCTTAGCTCGCCAACAGCAGCCCCGAGGCCCAACAACAACAACACAGCACTTCCTTATAATGCACCAAAAAAGGTCACGGCGAGCGAGGTGCCTTCACAAACCCCGGAATTGTGTGCATCAACATTTGCACTGTTTCCTAGTTTTGTATTTTTGATGCAATAATTGTTACAATATGTTGCTGATTTGATCATTTATTTATAAAATTTAACTATTCAAATCATTATGCTGTTCAACTTCAATGTCACAAAATGAAAAAAACCTTTTTTTCCATTTTTGAAGTACCGGTTCAGGCATCGGCACTGTTCAAACAGAACAGATTTTGTATTAAAATGTAAACGATACCCATCCCTATGTCAATATTGATCAACTCGTCAAGTCCGGGTCCACCGTGTTCTTATTATTACTAAAAAGACACGTAAATAACCAACCACTTTTGTTCACATTTCTATGAAAAATGAGCCAGTTTTTGTCGACATGTGTCACAGTCGCTGAGCAGCATGAAACAAAAAAGCGACGTATACACTGTCTGGTTTTACAGCATTAAAATGTGCAGTGACTTCCTGTTTATGTAAAAAGTAAGATTCCAAAATAAAAGCATGGCATAATCAAACTTGGATTCTACCACATCAAGTAAAGAAATTCTCCAAGTTATTTTACTTTTTAAATATTGTTAGTAGTGTTGGGTAAACGATGCCTCGATGAGTGTATTGCACACTCACTATCTGTATTGACAATGATATGATATGGTGTTGGTGTTTCATAATAGTCAGCTGTCATCTGCTGCAATAAAACATTCATTACATTTGATCTCAAAATAAAATTAATAGTTGGCATTTGTTTCTCTTTTTAACAAATAACTGCACAGAAAGTAAATGAGCCAAATAGTAAAAAAAGAAAAAAAAAAGAACATTTACATGTACCTTACTTTACGCTGTTGATCAAAAATGATACCATTCTTTGGCAATTTTTATTTTTCTTATTTCCATTTAGATCAATGATGGTGCCGAAAACTGATGTCAAATGCAGCACACCACTCCGACTTCCTTTAGTGTTCACCGAAAGAAGCGCTTCACAGTCAATTGACACAACAGCTGTATTGGTCACGTGTTTTTTTTCCTCAAAGTGACACACACATTGAGGTATTGTGGAACACAGTATCCCTTTCATGTGTTTCATAACACATCTGTTTTTCAGTACTGTTTGACTCATAACTACTTTGCCACCGCGAGAAAGATTTATACAATTGAATACAAAAACTTTGTTAAAGGGGAACCGCACTTTTTTGGGGGAATTTTGCCTATCGTTTACAATCATTATGAAAGACAGGATGATGGATGGATTAATTTTTTTGATGCATTCTAACTTTTTAATAGAAGTCTGCTTACAGCAGAGCCAATGGGAGCTCCTCTAGTTCACCTATAAAATCCAATAAATAACCATTCCAAAACCGCCAACAAGACCCAATTTACATTTTATGATATTGTTATTATAAGCGCTAATGCAGACAAACTATTTATAGAAGTGACATGATCACTACCATGTGTCCCTTTGTTTACATCATCGAAGGGTCTGCTGCTTCCTTGTTTCCCTGCTCCCTGTAAGTTTATTCCATCCATCCATCCATTTTCTACCGCTTTTTTGTCCCTTCCGGGGTCGCTGGAGCCTATCTCAGCTGCGTTTATAATGTAGACCATAAATCATGCATCTCACCAGGATATGAGATGTCTGAGTAGGTATTCCGACAAGTTAGTATACTTTGACAGCCATTTACGACCCAAAACTGGCGATGACGACGCGAAAAGAAGCTTGTTCCCCCTAAACCCCACCCCGTTTCTTTATGAGCATTATGAGACATTCTTCATGTAACTGGGAATATATGAATATCCTGGCATCCTAATGACAGCAGACATTGTACAGTAAGTGATCATTTATTATGTTTGTTGGCTCTCATAAAGTCAAAAGAGAGTAATAATCAGTGATGAAGAAAAAACAAAAAATAGGAGGCTGCCTCCTTGCGATTTTCCTGTGGCTTCCTTTGTTTGTCCTGGCGATGGAAATTGCGGCCTGCTAGCTCGATAGTTAGGTCCCCAATGGGTGAACGGAGCCAGGTTTTTGTGGCAATTAGGACACAGCTATTTCTAACAGTATTGTTGGTAGGGACCTGAAGTCTCAGTTCCTCCATCTTGTTAGCGAGATATCCTGCATTCGCTAGAAAAAATACTCTACAGCGGTACAGCATTTCCTCAACCTAGCTAAGAATTCGGCTCTGCAGCCTCTTTTTTGTTTAGGTTCTTTACACCGTCTTTGCCGCTTGATTCTGGGTATGGTGAACCACAGTGCGCCAGGTCTTATGGCTAGTACCTCCGGTATGTTATTCCGGCGGAGAAACTCGGCTGTAATTGTGCTTTCACAACGTAATCTGACTTCTATTAGATGTTGTCTGCTACAATCACTTTTCGCCCAACGTGTCAATGCTCATAGACTTAGATTGGTCAGATCTAGTCTAGCGGTTGGTGCCAATAGACTAGACTAGTGAAGCCTTCAGACAAGCCGCTAGCCTAGGTCTGTCCAATCTAAATTTATAAGCATGAACTTATAAAGCCTACTCGGATGATAGGTGAAAAGTCTTCTAAGACAAATAAAACAGTCCATTTTAATATTAGCATTCCAACTTTTTTGTTGTTGCTAATTTTGCCCATTTTCTGTTGTTGCTAATTTTGCCCATTTTACCTGATGTATGATACTTGTTAGCATGCCATTGTAAGTATGCAAACTTATTTTGTTTTAAGCTAATGTAGGTTTACACACACATCAGTCATGTTTTGGTACTTGATGCATGCTATTGTTAGCATGCTACTGTACCATTTTAAACACATTTTTGAGGCACACAAAGAGTAACGTGTTTCAGTACTTGACCTATTTTACAGTTAGCATTTTAGCTAGCTAACATTAGCAAGCTATCCTTTTTAGCTAATTCAAATGGTGGTATTTCGTAGTTTATATTTTGTTATTTAACGAATGCAAACTGCAAGCATGTTATTGTTAGCATGTTAGCAAAGTACATGTTTTTTTTGGCTTGTTTTGCTCATACTTTTTTGCCACTATAAATATGTATTAAATGTGGGAAACCACCATTTGGTGGGAAAAACACCAGGGCACCCCTGGTCTAAAGAGAGGATAATATAACAGTTGTTGGTGTGTCAGCATTGTCACAGTCAGTACACAACATCAATCTATACATTGGTGGCGTCGATACCATGGGTATATTGATACTAAAGTGATTGGGTCAATAATCAAATGTACTCAAAATATATATTTTTCCTGATTTTGTTATTGTTTACAAACTCAGTGAACAATGTCTTGCAGACAAGACCGCAAAAAGCAAATGATTTAAATGTGTAGCAGATAGTAGTTTGTCTTTAAGTTTATTCAATGTGTAATATTATTGACTTTGTTTTGCTGAAACAATTGTATGTGATAAAACAAAACAAGGGACTACTTTAAATATAGTGTTGACATTCACTGTCAATAGCACTCACCATACATACATTGCAGCATTTACAGTTAATATTAATACCAATCTCACTGATAGATGTATCGGAACATTCCTAATAAAATATAATTTGAAAACAGAATAATCTAAACAACAGTATGCACAAATGGATGAAAACCATGTTAACAAACTGCCATAGGGGTGTCTACTTAGAGTAAAGAGGTTCCACTGTATATCCTCCGGATATCCAGCATCCTCTGCATTTGTTTTTGGTCTTTACTGTTTTATTTATTTTGGCAGTCATCCAAACACACACATGTTTACTGCAGAGCATAATGGTTGTCAGGAGATTGGTTACAGAACATTCGGAAAGTATTAACAGTGCCTCATTTTGCATTGAATACATTCATTTTTGTCTTCAACTTTTTACAGAGAATACCTCATGATATCCTTGTGAAAGGTTTTATTTATTATTTTTTGCAAATTTAGAAATAAATAAAAAAATAAAAAATAAATAATCACGTCTACACAGCCTTTACTCAATACTTTGTTGATGCACCTTTGGGAGCAACTATAGCCTCAAGTCTCTTGAATATGATGCCACAAGCTTGGCACACCTATCTTTGGGCAGTTTCACCCATTTCTCTTTGCAGCACCTTCTTAACCTCCATCAGGTTGGATGAGAAACGTTGATTTTCATTCAGGATTTTTAATAAGTGTATTAAAACATTTTTATTAAATTAGCTAAATTGAAAAAAACAACCGCAACTTTTCGCATTGTCATTATGGGGTATTGAGGACAAAAAAAATATTAATTGCATTCAGGAATAAGGCTGTAACATAACAAAATGTGGAAAAAGTAAAGCACAGTGAATGCTTTCCGTATGCACTATTTATGATAAAATATCTGAACAAAACAGTATAGTGTATATTCTATTATTATATGCATTAATGTTAATGTTAATAGTGAATCTATTTAATTTCTACAATATATGTAGGGCCAATACAAAAATGCCCACCCCCCACAATTCCTTTAACTATCTCCCTAAATCAAAACAGCCACATATGATTAATGGTTAGTGGTGCACATTTCTTTCCAGAGTCGGTTGCTCCCTACAGGAATGTGCTCTTTTCAGTCTCCATGGAGAGGAAGCATGAGATTCATACTGTTGTAGAACAAAGCTCAATGCTCAATGGATGGGTTTGCAAACCCCCCACACTCATTGTAGCAGGATTAAATAAATCAAGGCCAGTCCAGGCCCAGAAGCACGACACCCCTGCCATGGCCTTTCAGCTTCCACCAAAGAGACACGCACAAACACAGCTTGGCCCTTACACAGCCACAGGATACACTTGGAGCAATGCTCTAGTAACCTGGCTCACCCATCAACTATGTGCATGTACTGTACCACCAACACAAAGACAACAGACACAATTCTCTTCAGGCAATACACCTTGAAAAGCTGGGTTAGAATTATATTCAGCAACATTATATGTCTGTATTATCTTTTTTTTGTAGCAGCCATTCCACCGAATCAGTGCCATTTGCATCTTCAGGAATTGAAATGTATAAATGCATGCTAAAAGTAACTATTTTTTTTAAATCTAATACATGTATCTGCACATTGATCAGGTTGCATATTTAATAAAATATAATTTAAAAGATTACTTTAAACTACTGCGACAAATTTAATTTGTTGCCTAAAATGAGACATTAAAATCAAATCGAATCATTTAAATTAGTGGTTTTTTACATTTTCCAGGCCAAGGACCCCCAAACTGAAATAGAGATGACACAAGGACCCCCTACTTTTACAAACCCCGTTTCCATATGAGTTGGGAAATTGTGTTATATGTAAATATAAACGGAATACAATGATTTGCGAATCATTTTCAACCCACATTCAGTTGAATATGCTACAAAGACAACATATTTGATGTTCAAACTGATAAACATTTTTTTTTTTTTTTGCAAATAAATATTAACTTTAGAATCTGATGGCAGCAACACTTGACTAAGAAGTCGGGAAAGGTGGCAATAAATACTGATAAAGTTGGGGAATGATCATCAAACACTTATTTGGAACATCCCACAGGTGTGCAGGCTAATTGGCAACAGGTGGGTGCTATGATTGGGTATAAAAACAGCTTCCCAAAAAATGCTCAGTCTTTCACAAGAAAGGATGGGGCGAGGTAAACCCCTTTGTCCACAACTGCGTGAGCAAACAGTCAAACAGTTTAAGAACAAAGTTTCTCAAAGTGCAATTGCAAGAAATTTAGGGATTTCAACATCTACGGTCCATAATATCATCAAAGGGTTCAGAGAATCTGGAGAAATCACTTCACGTAAGCGGCATGGCCGGAAACCAACATTGAATGACTGTGACCTTCGATCCCTCGGACTGCACTGTATCAAAAACCAACATCAATCTCTAAAGCAGGGGTCGGGAACCTTTTTGGCTGAGAGAGCCATACAAGCCGAATATTTTAAAAGTATTTCCGTGAGAGCCATATAATATATTTTTTTAACACTGAATACAACTAAATGCGTGCATTTTTGAGTAAGACCAACATTTTTAGAGTATAATAAGTCTCTTATTGTTTTTAATCACATTGTTATTCTGAAGCTAACCAACAACAAATAAAATACTTCTTACCGTTATTTGCGACTTCTTGAACAGGTGCGGTAGAAACCGGGTGGATGGATTAAAATGCATGAGAATGTTTTATATTTTGAACTTTATTTTTGACACTGTGATTAACAGCGGAATTATTCATTACTTACTGTGTTAAGCAATGTCAGCTAAGATTTATCTGAGAGCCAGGTGCAGTCATCAAAAGAGCCACATCTGGCTCTAGAGCCATAGGTTCCCTACCCCTGCTCTAAACGATATCACCACATGGGCTCAGGAACACTTCAGAAAACCACTGTCACTAAATACAGTTGGTCGCTACATCTGTAAGTGCAAGTTGAAGCTCTACTATGCAACGCGAAAGCCATTTATCAACAACATCCACAAACGCCGCCAGCTTCTCTGGGCCCGAAATCATCTAAGATGGACTGATGCAAAGTGAAAAAGTGTTCTATGGTCTGACAAGTTCACATTTCAAAATGTTTTTGGAAATATTCAACATCGTGTCTTCCGGACCAAAAGGGAAGCGAACCATCCAGACTGTTATCGACGCAAAGTTCAAAAGCCAGCATCTGTGAATGTATGGGGGTGCATTAGTGCCCAAGGCATGGGTAACTTTCACATCTGTGAAAGCGCCATTAATGCTGAAAGGTACATACAGGTTTTGGAACAACATATGCTGCCATCTAAGCGCCGTCTTTTTCATGGATGCCCCCGCTTATTTCAGCAAGACAATGGCAAGCCACATTCAGCACGTGTTAGCGTGGCTTTGTAAAAAAGAGTGCGGGTACTTTCCTGGCCCGCCTGCAGTCCAGACCTGTCTCCCATCGAAAATGTGTGGCACATTATGAAGCGTAATATACGACAGCGGAGACCCCGGACTGTTGAACGACTGAAGCTCTAATGAAGTTAATTATTATTTGAACAAAAAAAAAAGGTTAAGGGTTTGAATATCAAATATGTTGTCTTTGTAGTGCATTCAATTGAATATGGGTTGAAAAGGATTTGCAAATCATTGTATTCCGTTTATATGTACATAGAACACAATTTCCCAACTCATATGGAAACGGGGTTTGTATATCTTGTATAATATTGGGTTTTAAATTAAATTGGTCCTTAAGGTACCTTCAGATCTTAAACCTAAAATATACAAACATCCATCCATCCATTTTCTACCGCTTGTCCCTTTTGGGGTCGCTGGAGCCTATCTCAGCTGCATTCGGGCGACAGGCGGAATACACCCTGGACAAGTCGCCACCTCATGGCAGGGTCAACACAGATAGACAGACAACATTCAAACTCACATTCACACTCTAGGGCCAATTTAGTGTTGCCAATCATCTTTCATCCATCCATTTCCTACCGCTTGTCCTGTTTGGGGAGGCGGGGGGTGCCAGAGCCTATCTCAGCTACAATCAGGCGGAAGGCGGTGTACACCCTGGACAAGTCGCCATCTCCTCGCAGGGCCAACACAGATAGACAGACAACATTCACACTCACATTCACACATTAGGGCCAATTTAGTGTTGTCAATCAACCTATCCCAGGTGCATGTTTTTGGAGGTGGGATACAAACATGTACTGCTAAATCACTCAGACTGTACACAGAACAATACATGGCTTAATTTATCAATCAAATAGATTATTGATAATGTTCATTTAAAGACACAAAAAAACAAATCACGGCCCCTCTGAATTATTTCTGCAGACCCATAGGAGTCCTGGACCACTTGTTGAAGAGTTCTGATGTAAATCCTTTAAAAGTGTTGTAATTTTTTTCCTACAAATTTATATAAGTACTTACAACTAACATTTGAATTTTCTTTTCTTTTTTTAAATAAATAAATCAGTAGTTAAAATTCACACTATGGTTGTTACCCTGATGTTAAACATGATTTTCAGGATTTTAAATCATACAAATTTCTGCCAGCCTTTCAAGTTCACTCATGTTTTTTTTTTTGTATATTTGACAATATTTCAAATATGCCTGTTGAGGGCAATAACATCTCAGCACAGTCCTGTTACCCAAATTAGTTGTTAAATTACTGTAATGCACAATGTCAACATGCTATGTCAGGTGGCTTTATTACACAAATGTGACAATTCTATGCTAAAACTCGCTCCTGTTATTTTTAGTCTTGTAACTCTATGTAGTCATTTTGGCTTAGGAACTTTGTACAAAAATAAAATAAAGTTTACTAAAATAGGCCAATACCAATTTGGAGATTATGTATATTATCAGATTTACAGTTGAAAAAAGACATACATTGAAGTTTATTCTTAACTTTACAACAAGACAATGGCATCAATTCAGTGGAAATAGCATGGGACCCCTAGAGCAATTATTTTGGAATGAAGCATGCACCTGGGTATAGGTTTATTGGCAACACTAAATAGGCCCGAGTGTGGGAATGTGAGTGTGAATATTGTCTGTCTATCTGTGTTGGCCCTGCGATGAGGTGGCGACTTGTCCAAGGTGTAGCCCGTCTTCTGCCCAAATGCAGCTAAGATAGGCTCCAGCACCCCTCGCGACCCCGAAAGGGACAAGAAAAAGGACGGATGGAGTTAAATTACGTGCACAATAGAACAGCCTCATGGATGGGAACAACGGAGAAAGACAAACACATTGCAAATAAGTGCAGTTCATTTGACCAACATCTTTTACACATACTGTACCCTAGTACTGAGTCATACTGCAGGGCCAGTCTGACGCTACACTGGTTAAATATATTGGATGGTATATTGTAAGAAAAAAAAAACAATAACTCACATCCGATTTGATCCCAAACTACCAGAAATGGTGATGTACACTATGTTAACTGAGATGCAGCGGCTGTAATGTACTGTAGAACTAGCTAACACAGTCACTTGTGTGCATTGAAAAACTGAATCATCCCACATTTAGAAACAAAGGTATGCATCCTAAAATCGACTATGTCCTGTATTACTGTGAGAATCAAGAACAGCTTACGAAACCTTAACAGAAATAATGAATGACACAGCGCTGTCTCTCGCCTAATGGCTGTGCTCGAAGTTGCAAACAAAAACGTAACTTTCGAGCCTCCCCACTCTTAGTTGGCGCAGCAGATATCAGAATGTACCTCAGAAGATCCGACCAAAACATCTGGTCTGACTCGCTAACATTAGCTTACAGCTAGAGATCGACATAACTTTGTTGAACAACCATTTAAACAAAAAATGTGTGTATGAAATGCAACCTCTGGGAATAAGAGGTGATATTTGTTGATTTAAAAAAATAAATCAACAACAACAACAACTTGACTGAACGTTAAAGTAGCAAACAACACACAAAAAAATGTTGGGTTTAAAAATAACCCAATTTTGACCGAACTGCTGGTTCAGAGAAGGACAAACCCCTTATTTGAGTTATTTTATCTCAACAATTTGGGTACATTTTTTTCAACACAAATTTTGCGTTGATTATTTAACCACAAAGTTGAGTTATAACTTACTTATTGTTGGGTTATTCCCAACCAAACAAAGTTGAATTATGCTAACTCAATGTTGGTTGATTTATAACCCAACTATTGGGTTGAATGTATTTAACACAAAAGCTGACTTAAGGTCACTACAATGTTGGGTTATTCCAAACCCAACTATTGAGTTGCGCAATTTAGCGCTCCTTGACCCAATAGTTGGCAATAAATTATGAATGTTTCTGCTGATTTGTCCTACTCCTTCCTAACTACTGATCCAAATTATTTGAATTCCACTAAAATATACTTAAAAGCAAGATATGAGTTAACAAGAATTGACGTGTATGGTTATAGTTGTCATGGTGGGGTCACATTTTCCTGCGTGCATCGTTCTCCCAGGATGCAGACGGGACTCCGGAGGCAAAATGCAGGTAAGGAAAATATGTATTGTTCATAAAACATGCGGGATACAAACAAAAGTCCACCAGCGTGCCGATAGCACGGGAAGCTAACGAAATAGCGAACAAGAAAACCTTAGCATGTAAACAGGCAAACAAAAAGGCGAAGCTTAGCTCAGGAATCAAATTAGTAGCCGTCGCAACTGTTGCGTGGAAGCAAATAAGAAAGCCAGAGTGAGTGTGACAAAAAGCAGGGAATAAGTAACTCCCTGATTAGTGCCCTGGAGAAGGTGAGCGTCCCGAACACTAAGCAGAGGCAGGTAAAAACAATCTGCAGTCATGGTAACTAAAACACAAACCCAGGGGTGCTCAAAACAGGAACCGAGAGAGTCAAAAACTAAACAAACATGTCAGATCATGAAAATAGTAGTTCTATACAGCATATATTTTCATGTACATAAGATACGCGATTGTAAATAATGTTAATGAGAGTAATCCTTAATAAAATTCCCTTCAAGAAAAAAGTACCTTTTTAATAAAAAAAGCAATTTACCCAAAAATGCATTAGTCATTGAAAAACAACCCAAACATGGTTCATAGTTTTGAAAACCCAGAAATTTAATTCAAATAACACCCTTATTACCCAAAAAATGGATTGCTCTTTAGAAAAATAACAAAAAAATTTAATCCAACACTCGCAATTCATAAATTGGGTTATCAAATTAACCAAGCATTTTTTAGTGTGTAGACTTGTCTGTCCCATTCCAAAGCAGAAGGAATCATAATGCCAGCCAAAGACGTTAAAATAAAATCTAAATAGCGGACATTTTTCCATGAAAATATGGGGAATCTACTGATGGTGTGTTGGATAGGGAAGCAGCTGGAAGGAGATACCGTAGAAGTTTAAATATTACCGGGATGATGTCAACATGAATACAACCCTGGAACAAAGTGGTTCAATTTACATTGAACATTCATTTACAATGCTTTATAAAAAAAAACTCCACTTTTTTAATTGCATACACAGTATGGTAATTTGAATAGGGAGGAACAAACAAGTTTGGGTCTGGAGTTAGTTTTTGCGTCTGTTGTCTACCTGAACTTAGGCTGTAGTGGTTTAAGGGGTCGGCCGCCCATGCATTGTCCTGCATTACACTCTCCATCTCCAAATCTGCATGCAGCTCAATAGACAGATGCATCAACGGCAAGATGGATGGATGATCCGATGGATGGAAACATGAGAATCAGCAGAGGGAGAGAAGCACTTCAAGTTAGAAAAAACCCCAACAACTTTTACTTTGAGACTTAAAACAAGCCTCAAGAGTGCCTGAGATAATCTCAACAAACTAACATGAATACTACAGTTTACAAGTACAGGTGTGCTGGTGAAAAAGGGGGGGTGCATGGGACAGGTGGAAGTAGCCATATACCAACACGCACATGGGGGGAAGAGACTCCAAGATGCAGGCGGCGGACCAGAACACGGCGATGCTGAGACAGAGGAGGCAGAGTCAGATGCAACACGTCGAGACACATGCAAATATAACAGCGTGTCCCCAAAGTCTGCACATACAATATACATACATTACAAAAAAAACAACCTAATATTTTTGGATTATTTATATACAGAAAAACTTAACTCGGGTGTCCTGGTACAACTGGGGCTTTGAGTATTGGTCGATTGATCCAATACAATATCTACACGAATTATACATATTCTTACTATTTTGTAGTGTTGCATGTTAGAAAAAAAATAGTCAAGTGAAATATTCTGAGAAAATTGGTAGGTATAAAAAAAAGCATTAGCCTATTTATAATTAATCCTCTAGAGTGGACTATTGCAGCCTTTAAGTTAAAGCGGTAATTGTTTTTCTGCAACACCTACTGTGGTGGAGACAACAATTCATTACGTTAATCTCATGACGCAGTAAATTGAATGATGCAGAAACCTATGTTACTGGATACTTTTCTGATACACTTCTGCCATAGGGACTTTCTATTAATAGGTAACATGTAACTATTATCATTTGATACTTGTTTATATTGACAAATGTGCTGTTTTAGACTGCAATGTCATTCAATAAACACTATTGTTCTTATTTCTTGTACTTATTCCTTATGTCTAGGTTGTGTACTAGTGTGTGCTTAACTGTGTGTAGCTGCTTGATCCTGAGTGTTTACCTTTTGTAGATGACGTGACTAAAACACCAACTTTGTATGCATATTGGAGGACATTCAGATGTTAACTGGGTGACCAGCTTTGCACAAGTGAACACGCTGCAGGACTGCATGTAGCAAGCAGATATATCCCGGTAGCATTCACAGTGCTTTACCTTTTCCACATTTCGTTATGTTACAGCTTTTTTCCAAATAAAATAAATACCCCATAATGGCAATGTGAAAACGTTTTTTTTTTTGCATTTATTTATTTATTTTTTGCACATGTATAAAACAAAAAAACAACAACTAAGAAATGACATGTACATAAGTATTTTTGATGCACCTTAAGCAGCAACTTACAGCCTCAAGTCTTTTTGAATACGATGCCACAAGCTTGGCACACCTATATTTGGACAGTTTCACCCATTCCTCTTTGTCCATTCCATTTTTTGCAGAGCCTCTCAAACTCGGCCTGTTTGGATGCGAAGCGTTGGTACACAGCCATTTTTAGATCTGTCCAGAGAAGGCCAACCGGATTCAAGTCTAGGCCCTGGCTGGGCCACTGAAGGACATTTACAGAGTTGTTCTGAAGTCATTCCTCTGATATGTTGGCTGTGTGCTTAGAGCCGTTGTCCTGCTAAGAGACAAACCATCGCCCCAGTTTGATTTGAAGAGTGCTCTGGAGCAGGGTTTCATCCGGAATGTCTTTGTACATTGCTGTATTCATCTTTCCCTCTATTCTGACTAGTCTATCAGGTCCTGCCGTTGAAAAACATCCCCACAACATGATGCTGCCACCACCATGCTTTACTGTAGACGTGGTGTTGGCCTGGTTATGAGCAGAGCCTGGTTTTCTCCAAACATGACACCTGGCATTCAAGCCAAATAGTTCAATCTTTGTCTGATCAAACCAGAAAATGTTGTTTCTCATGGTCTGAGAGTCTTTCAAGTACATTTTGTTTATTGTCTAGCCATTCTACAGTAGAGGCCTGATTGGTGAATTGCTGCAGATATGGTTGTCCTTCTGGAGTATTATCCTCTCTCGACAGAGGAATGCTGTAGTTCTGACAGACTGACCATCGGGTTTTTGGTTACCATCGTAAGTAGGTCCCTCCTCACCCGGTCACTTAGTTAAGATGGCCGGCCAGCTCTCGGAAGAGTCCTGGTGGTTCCAAACTTCTGCCATTTATGGATGATGGAGGCCACGGAGCTCATTTTGACCTTCAAAGCAGCAGATAGTTTTCTGTACCCCTTTGCCAGCTTTGTGCCTCGAGACAACTCTGTCTCAGAGGTCCACAGACAACTCCTTCGACTTCATTCTTGGTTTATGCTCTGACATGCACTGTCAAGTGTGGGATGTTCTATAAAGACAGGTGTCTGCCTTTCCAAATCATGTCCAACCAACTGAATTTACCCAAGGTGGCCTCCAAAAGTAACTCACTGGAAAAATATGTATGTTTCAACAAGCTTGTTTTGTTATGTTAATTAATGATATTTATTATTATTATTTTATTGTTGGACTCTAATGAAGTTGTAGGAACTTCTCAGGGATGATCAGTTGAAACAAGATGCCCCCTAGCTCACGTTTGAGCTTCATGGCAAAGGCTTAAAATAGTTATGTATTTGTGATTTATTTGTAAAAAAATATTTTTACATTGTCATTATGGAATATTGTGTGTATCAATCATCAATCAATCAAAGTGCCGTCGGTGAGTTAGGATGAGAAAATTCAGCGCTTTTTTTTTCCTACCGATGCCGTGCTGTAACCGACCTTTGTGCTCATTGCTAACAAACACGTCAATCGTGTGGGACTCAAATGTTTCAGACAAACATGTAATGCATACTATTTGCACCAAATGTTCTGCAAACATGCTGTGAGGAGGGGAAAAACTTAGAGCCTAAATACATTAAACCTTACCAGCCACATTAATTTTCAGCATTGCAAAGACGATGATTTTAAAGCCTACAAAGACGCACGCTTCCTGCTAAAGTAGAGCCTGCTGCAAACAAAGGTCAAAATCATAGATAATTTATTTGTATTAGTATCAGTTTGATTCCGCCTGAGTGCAGCAGGGATAGGCTCCAGCCCCCCTACCACCCGGACAGGGACAAGCTGTAAAAAATGGATGGATGGAGGGATGGTATTAGCTTGAGAATTATTTTTCGTACATGCCTAATGTATTATTTTTTTAGTTCCAGTTTTAAAATCTGTAAAGCCATTCACATAAAAGCTTGAGTAATTTTACGTTTTGCATTTTGTTGCCTTACTGTACCCGAACCGAACCCAAAGAGGCCTGTATTTGGATTATAATGTACTCTTGAGGGACACCCCCCTTGTGTCTAATTAGATATGCATACATAGGAAAAAGTGAGAACCAATGTGCAATATGCATGCATGACCAAGCAGTGCGTATGGGAGCTGGATAGAGTGCTGACCTATCAATAATCTGTGGAGTGTTTTTCATGCACTCCAAGTCAGAACATTCTGTTTAGCTGGTTAACATTGGATTATCATCAGTGGATAGTACGAATCGTAATAATACATCATTAATATGAGAATTATTTTAATATTAGTGAATGTCCTAGAGACCCCCGTCTTTAAGAACTATTGACATCTCTGTTCCTAACTTTAATCAAGGGCCCTTTAACTCACAAGAGTTATGGGCAATGAGTTGCAAAAGTGAAACTTAAACATAACATTCTCCTTTGCTGCAACAGATATATATATATATATATATATATATATATATATATATATATATATATATATATATATATATACCCCATCCATTTTCTACCGCTTATTCCCTTTGGGGTCACGGGGGGCGCTGGTGCCTATCTCAGCTACAATCAGGCGGAAGGCGGAGTACACTCTGGACAAGTCGCTACCTCATCGCAGGGCTAACACATTCACACACATGGGCCAATTTAGTTTTGCCAGTCAACCTATCCCCAGGTGCATGTCTTTGGAGGTGGGAGGAAGCCGGAGTACCCGGAGGGAACCCACGCAGTCACGGGGAGAACATGCAAACTCCACACAGAAAGATCCCGAGCCTGGGATTGAACCCAGGACTACTCGGGACCTTCGTATTGTGAGGCAGATGCACTAACCCCTCTGGCACCGTGCTGCCCTATATATATATATATATTTTTTACATTTACACCTTTCTTTATCCTTGTTCCAAAATGTTGACGTTGTGTGTGAATGCTTATAAATGACCATTGATGACAGTCATTTATATGTGTTGAGTGAAGTGTTTTAAGTTAGGTTTGCCTCTATCCAGGTGCAAAGAAACATTTCGTATTTTTGATAGGGCGTGTGGGTAAGTCTTAGACATTCTTAATTTGATCCAAGCAATCTTTTTATTGAACTCTCATGGCTATATAAATTTTATGTTAACATTTATGACGTCTTTTCCAATAACTTACATATTTAGATGGCAGGGAAAAAAAAAATCTTCAACCTTTACAATAGCACAGCGGCTATACTGTAAAACATCCCCACACACCCTGCACTTTGACGCCCCTACCTGGAGGCATTTTAATGGCGAGAACCAGGTGCAATTATTTCATTCCGAGGCAGACAGATTGTTGTTAGTGGTGGTCATAATTGATCAATCTTTGAATATACAATTTTCACAATCCTGCATTTCTATACAGAATTTATGATCAGCATGGCTGTTCTTAAATTACACATCAGCCACCACTTTGTGTTAAAAATAATGTTAACATTTGGAATATCCCAGCTCAACATAAGTGCTTATTGGCTCCCATTTAAAAGCATAAAGTACAATATTTGCATAATGGCTCAATAGACCCCTAAGCTATGGACAAAGGCTAACACTACATCGTCAAACAGCGATGACACAGACTCACACTCTCTTTCCCTCTCTCGCTCACACGCACGCACACCAGTAACAAAGCGACATCCTCATTTAACAGTAAACTACTTCCTAAAAGCTCAGGCCTATCTTAAATGGCATCAGCGATTACTTCCTCCCAACAGCTTGTTAACCAAACAGAGGGAGAGTAAGTTGAGGTCTACCTGGCTTTGGCACAGAGTTGGTCATGGACTGTGGCACTTTATCATTGATGAGCTCCACACACTCACTGGGAAAGAAGCCAACCTGGATGCAGTGAGAGGAAACACAAAACAAACAACAATTATCAGTCTGAGGCCCAGTTTTGGGGATAGTTTATACCAGTGCTTTCAATTATTTTCTGATATGTTCCACCGGGAAGAAGAAACACACATAAATACAATTATTTTATTAGTAGTATAATTGATCAACAAAGTTGTTTTAAGTAAACCAATGCATATGATTGTATTCTAATTATCATTAAAGAAACCCCAAAAAATATATAAATATATCAACTTAAACCAATAAATTTATTAAAATTGTTTTTAGTCACAGTTACAGAAAATATTTGAAGTGCATCAATTTGTCAGAAATTGTAAACAAATGTACTGGTAATAACACAACTGGGCTGTTTTTTTGTTTTTGTTTAATAAAAATGCGTAATTTAAGATTAATGGATACAATGAGCAGGGTTTGAAGCATAATACTGCATGATAATGATAATGATAATGGCCCCTGGGGTCACATGCACTCCCCATGGGCTCACACAGCGCCTCCCGAAGGGCGCCCGTCGCACTATTTGAGTAAAACTGGTTTACACATTATTGCCACAAATGGGTATTTTCTTATTCCACTGTTCTTGTCTTATTCTTTTTTGGACAAAGTGAATTGTGCAAATGCAACCCTAAAATAACTGATAAAGCATGTCTAGAAGCGATAAACAACACTGTAGCAGTTTTCCCAATACAAACAATTCATTGTGGCAGTCAGCTACAAATACATTTGGACCGCCACCGATAAAATTGGTGCTACTGCTGTATACATCTGAAATCCACTTATTAATAACTTAAATCATATGAAATGTGTACAGGGATGGGTACTTTTCAAATTCAAGCCGACAGTATCGGCACTCAAAGGTATCAATTTTCATTACGTTTGTGTTTGTTCATGTGGTAATACATTTTAAATTGTTGAAAATCCAAATATCAATTTTCTTCAGTGATCTTTTTAGTGAGCGGATATTAACTGGGCTGTCCAGTTGTTATACAATATCTTGTTTTCTTGCACCTGTGAGTCTCATTTGCAAGTATGCATTCATTTCAGTTAGTCCAAGGTGTGTTGCCGAAGTCGGAAAGGAGTCTTTGCCATTAGCTTATATATGCCAGACTTGTCTTTTGTTGAGTCCTACAAAGTGTTCATAGTGTTTACCAGCTTTTTGATTGTAACGAGCATCGTAGTTGGAGATTTTATTACTAAATTTGGAGATGTTAAAATCCCCATATAAAAAATTTGGAGGTGTTAAAATCCCCATGTAAAATAGCCAATTCTCATTAGAAGCATGTATATGACTTATCTAATGTAAATTAGCATATATATATACATATATATACATTAACATATATATATATAATTATATATAAATATATACACAGTATACACACACATATATACTGTATATATACACACACACACATATATATACACACGTATATATATTTATACATATCTATACATACATATATATCCATACATAACATATATATACATATATAACACACACACACACAAGCATATATATATGTGTATATATATATATATATATATATATATATATATGTTAGCGCTGTCAAACGATTAAAATATTTACTCACGACAATCACATTGGTCATAGTTAACTCAAAATGAATCGCGACTAATCGAAAAAAGATACAATTGTTCATCATTAATAAGTGTACCCTAGACAATTTTTAAGTTTTTAATACCATGAGTGGACAATTAATTTGCTTTAATGCAATGTTTTTAAACATTATGCTTTTTGAAATAGCTCAACACAGAAAGGATACAAACAAGATTTTAAAGAGAATAGAAAAAAATACCTGCAGTGCATTGGTGTCTGCCAGAGTTTGTATTTTGTAAAAATACAGAATTTGTATTCTTGCTTTAGGAACACTTGTATTTAGAGGAGAGGAGATACACTTCCATGTTTGGATAGCAGTTTCACTCAATAATAACACCAAATGTAGATATTTATGATCATAAATTGATCGTCAAAGATGTTATGTGATATTTTTTCTACTTGAATAAATGTCTCTGATATTCTGTACTTGACATGTTGTACAAGTTAATGGAATTTACATACCTGCATGACAATGTTATAACTTTCTCTACCTACTTAATATTTTTGTTTTTATATTCAGCCTGTTAAACAATCTGTAATTGTAAACTATCAATCAGAACAGGTTATAAAATAATATATTGGCACCCAGAATCAAGGGTTGGAATTGAGGGTTTAACCACTAAAATGATTCCAGAGTGCGGCCACCGCTGCTGCTCACTGCTCACCTCACCTCCCAGGGGTGGAACAAGGAGATGGGTCAAATCTCACCACAACTAGTGGTAGAAAATGGATGGATGGATGGTTGAATGGTGTTTGTGTGTGTGTGACTATCTGTGGTACTTTAACTTTAACTGCGTGGGTTCCCTCGGGGTACTCCGGCTTCCTTCCACCGCCAAAAACACGCACCTGTGGATAGGTTGATTGGTAACACTAAATTGGCCCTAGTGTGTGAATGTGAGTGTGAATGTTGTCTGTCTATACTTGTATGTGTTGGCCCTGCGATGAGGTGGCGACTTGTCCAGGGTGTACAACGCCTTCCACTCGAATGCAGCTGAGATAGACTCCAGCACCCCCCGCGACCCCAAAAGGGACAAGCGGTAAGAAATGGATTGAGGGATGGATACTATAACTATAATAATATTGTGTAGTGAGCTGAAATTACCCGATGTGGGCTGCAGAGGGCAGTGGCAGGCATGCCTGCAGCACTAAACCTAGTCTCAGTGGGAGCGAAGAAGACGAGATTATTCAAAGACAGTCTTCTTCCTTTCAATCGCCGTTGCCATTTCAATACACTTAATTTCAATCTGCCATGAAATATTTATTTAGGTAGAAATATCACAGAATAACAGAATAGCATGACTGTATTGTAAGGCAATTTTTTTGTTGTTTTGTTGGTTAGACCGGGTGTGAAGCGTAGTGCTCTCATTGTGGAGCTGCCAACCAGATGTGTGTAATTGGTATGAGAAAAGACTTGACATGTTTTGACAAAAATCTCAGAAAAAAGTGACTTTAGACTTCCTCTCTACTGTCTTTATTTCTGCTGAGATTTTATTCAAACTTACAAAGGCAGTTCGAGTAACAATCTACATGTTATGTTTTCAATGCACTTAACAATAAATTCGAACACGGACGTGAAGGTCCCCTTCTCTATAAGCAGCAATTGGAGCGAGCAGCGTTCGCTCGAATGTTGTCATCTCACGGCGATTGAAGGTAAAATTGTTTTGTCATGTCCGGAGAACGACTTGCCATGGAATTGGATCTGAGATTTTGTGCAATTCTGCTAGCTATTTTCGAGTTTGTGATTTACAAACCCAGCTTCCTTATGAGTTGGGAAATTGTGTTAGATGTAAATATAAACTGAACACAATGATTTGCAAATCCTTTTCAACCCATATTCAGTTGAATATGCTACAAAGACAACATATTTGATGTTCAAACTGATAACACTTTTTTTTTTGCAAATAATCATTAACTTTAGAATGTGATGCCCGCAACACATGACAAAGAAAATGGGAAAGGTGGCAATAAATACTGATAAAGTCGAGGAATTCTCATCAAACACTTATTTGGAACATCCCACAGGTGTGCAGGCTAGTTGGGAATAGGTGGATGCCATGATTGGGTATAAAAGCAGCTTCTGTGAAATACTCAGTCATTCACAAACAAGGATTGGGAAACAGTCACCTCTTTGTGAACAAATTGTCAAACAGTTTAAGAACAACATTTCTCAATGAGCTATTGCAAGGAATTTAGGGATTTTACCATCTGCGGTCCGTAATACTATCAAAAGGTTCTGGAGAAATCACTCCAAGTAAGCAATGATATAACGGACCTTTGTTCCCTCAGGCGGAAACTGCATAAAAAAGCAACATCAGTGTGTAAAGGATATCACCACATGGGCTCAGGAACACTTCAGAAAACCACTGTCAGTAACTACAGTTTGTCGCTACATCTGTAAATGCAAGTTAAAACTACTATGCCAAAGCCAAAGCCATTTTTTTAACGACACCCAGAAACGCCGCCGGCTTCGCTGGGCCCGAGCTCAGCTAAGATGGACTGATGCAAAGTGGAAAGGTGTTCTGTGGTCTGACGAGTCCATATTTAAATAGTTTTTGGAAACTGTGAACGTCGTGTCCTCCGGACCAACGAGGAAAAGAACCATCAGGACTATTCTAGGTGAAAAGTTCAAAAGCCAGCATCTGTGATGGTATGGGGGTGTGTGTATTGGTGCCCAAGACATGGGTAACTTACACATCTGTGAAGACACCATTAATGCTGGAAGGTACATACAGCTTTTGGAGCAACATATGTTGTCATCCAAGCAACGTTATCATGGACGCCCTTGCATATTTCAGCAAGACAATGCCAAGTCACTTGTTACAACAGCGTGGCTTCATAGTAAAAGAGTGCGGGTACTAGACTGGCTTGCCTGTAGTCCAGACCTGTCTCCCATTGAAAATGTGTGGTGCATTATGAAGCCTAAAATACCACAATGGAGACCCCGGACTGTTGATGTAACACAGTGGTGAAGATGCCCTTTCCCAACTACTTTGGCACGTGTTGCAGCCACAAAATTCTAAGTAAATTGTTATTTGCAAAAAAAAAAATAAAAAAATTATGAGTTTAAACATCAAATATCTTGTCTTTGTACTGCATTCATTTGAATATGGGTTGAAAAGGATTTGCAAATCATTGTATTCCGTTTATATTTACATCTAACACAATTTCCCAACTCATATGGAAACGGGGTTTGTAACAGTAACTGGACCATTACACATGTCCACATACTACGGAACGGGCCGAGGGTCAAAACCGTTAATCACGCTTTATGATCGCCTTTAAAGGAACTTATGAGATTTTACCTTAGTAGAAACATTCAAGTCCAAACCCCCTTTTTAGATCAGTCTGATCTGCCGCAGGAGAGGATACCAGGTGGCCACGGATTATTTCTAGAGAGGTACCTGTCTGGAGAACGTGCTAGCTGACCTGAGTTGTGAACCGAGGTAGATCACTCTTCCATAGCTGTGAACATCTCTGTGTAGCTGACATGAGCGAAGAAGATCTCTCAATGACTATCGCTTGGCTTCCCCATGGACTGGACTCCCACATTATTGACACATTTAACAATTCAATAATTATACCCACTTGACATCTAATGCAGCCGACAACACTGGAAGGACGGTGCCGATCCCCTTGGAAGGGGGGTACCTACTTCTATAGGTTTCTTCTTTTTCCCTATCTGGGGTATTTAGATTTGTTCCTTGCCCAGCTGTGGGTTTAGTTGATAAGGGATGTTGTGAGTTTGTGAAGCCCTTTGAGACACTTGAGTTTAAGGGCTGTATAAAAAAATATATTAATTGATTGATATATGTATATACAGTATAATTTATAATAAGAAAATGAAGCCAACAAGTATTAAGACATTTCCGGGTATGGTGCAAAGTTAATATTTGCATATAATTAACACACAGTTCGCATTTAAAGTTAAAGACAGTTTCTTGGTTACTCTGTCATCAAATAAAAGGGTATTATTTCCCACTGAGGTGGGTGTCCCAACATGAAGGGCACTTTTACAAGTGGACAGTCCAGCCTTTGATTTACAGAACTGATGATTAGAGATAGTGCTAGAAAGACAGAGCCTGGAGACACTCTTCCGTTGTTTGGTAACACTTTGCGTTACCGGTGAAATACGTAAACACGGGGCAGCCCCAGTGTGGCCTGCGGCTCATGTTTTTAAATGAACCGTACAAGTGTACATCCACCTTTCTGCTTGTGTCAGGAATGTTGTATGATGACGTGTGCATCTAGCCCTGAGCAGATCACAAGAAGCCACCGAATCACCCCCAATTTCCACAGGACGCGTCACGGGCGCGGTGCGTAATCGCTGCGGAGTGGCAGCACCATCTACTATCCAGCAATCCCTCCCCACTGCCGTTCTGTTGTGGTTCCGTTGAGGAGCAAAACAGCGCAGACTTTTACGACATTTCACGAATCCGCGCATAATTATGTGGGAAAGTAAACACTGCGGAGCGTCTCCAGCTTTGCCGTCCATCAAAACACACAGGCAGGCGTGTTTGGGACTCTATTGACTTGACTCGTGAAAAAGACGACAGTTTTGCCGTGAAGGACGACGACTTTTTTGTAGAAAGCAACAACACAACAGTAACATCATTCCTCGCGAGCATTGTTGACACACACACACAACTCCTACAAACCACGACTCTGCCTCCCCTGCTACCGTTTCAGCTGGCATTTGACACGAGCGAGGTCCTGTGTCTAATGCACGTAGCTTCCCGGGATTTTCATGGCGCAGTGGGAGAGTGGCCGAGCGCAACCCAAGGGTCCCTGGTTCAAATCCCCACCTAGTACCAACCTCGTCACTTCCGTTGTGTCCTGAGCAAGACACTTCACCCTTGCTCCTGATGGGTGCTGGTTAGCGCCTTGCATGGCAGCTCCCTCCATCAGTGTGTGAATGGGTAAATGTGGAAGTAGTGTCAAAGCGCTTTGAGTACCTTGAAGGTAGAAAAGCGCTATACAAGTACAACCCATTTATCATTTATTTAATTTTGGACCTCCAGAATCAGTATTTGGGGCAAGAAGATGAAATAACGTCTGAAAGCCTTTGACAATTTGCTTTCATGTTCGTCCTCGCCCATTAGGACGATCCACTTTGAAGACAGACTAATGACATGTCAACGTGACGGTTATGTAACGTAGCCGAGACAAGTTAATGTAATAATATAGGGGAAAAATATGGGCATTGTAAAAGCCTAAAACATCCATCCATTTCTACCGCTTGTCCCTTTTTGGGGTCACTGGAGCATATCTCAGCTGCATTCGGGCGGAAGGCAGTGTACACCCTGGACAAGTCGTCACCTCATCGCAGAAAGCCTAAAACATAACAAATTAAATACAACTCTGTTTGGGGCCCAGGAGCTTAAAAGCCCACAAACACCCATTTCTAAATATTTTTAAACTTTTTTATTTATGTAAAAAAATGTTTATACCTTTTATAGTCAAACTTTTTAATTTATTTTGATGCATGTTTATTACAATAGTAAATTCAAGGGAAAAATTTTCAAAAATGTAAATTTTTAGTGCAAAATATCTAATTTAACAAATTTACAATCCTTCCAGTGATCGAACCCAGTAAAACTGCCTTAGAAGAGCAAGGCAGCACGAACACTGCACACCACAGGAAATAGTGTCGGTGTCCGGGAAAATTTGCTATTATATTCTTATCAGTGACAGAGCAGGGAAGGGCAAGGAATACATTTGCAATAAATTGTATATGAAGCGCCCTGTCATTCATTACTTGACATTTTTCATGCACTTCTTCCTGCAAAACCGGGCTGCTCACGGACTGCGGTGATTGGGGTGATGGGTCAAATGCAGAGAATAATTTCGCTACACCTAGTGTGTGTGTGACAATCATTGGTACTTTAACTGAACATACAGCACACGGTATATGAACTACGTGCAGCAAAACATTCACCTAATAAAAACCTTCAGTGTCAAAATGCTCCCCTTGCATCCTTTAGTATTTTTGCAAACAGCTCCGCTATAAATAGTTTGCCTCTCCCACAGAAAAACTCCTGAGAAACAACTAAATGACAAACTTCCTGTTACGTGCCACACGTGGGCTGGAATGTGAAGACGACATAGTGCAGGCAATGAGCCATGCGTGATCCAGAATGGCAGTGCAGAGAAAGTGGGCCAGCGGGTCAGATAAAGTTCAGACCTGGAAACTCAGTACATCCCTGAATTTACTGTTCATTGAACCTGAAGAGATGCTGGTTGCACTTGATGTTTGATGTTAATATTGGATTACTTTGTGTTGAAGAACAAAAGCAAAAGTATCTGCTCAATATAGTGTTAAAATGTTGGTTAGGGTTTATCAAAAATGTATTGAACGTTGAAAATGACAGAAGAAAACATTTCTTCTTGTTAATTAAACTAAGAAGTTTTTGTTGCACTTTCTTCAAATATGATGTGAATGCATTGGCCATTAATTGTTTTTTTTTTATTGCTTGTTTGTATCCATAATTCATGGATACCTAATTCCATAACAAGAAATAACAGGAATAACGGAAACTTCACCTGCATTTCACAGTCACACTAGTTGAAGTTTTAAACGCTAAAAAGTTACTGAATCGATTTCAACTCACTGAATCATTTCGGATCTTACTGTTTTAAATAAACAAGTATTATCTCTAAATCGTAATCGACTTGTCCAGGGTGAACCCCGCCTTCCGCCCGAATGCAGCTGAGATAGGCTCCAGGAATATTCCGATTAAGGTTTTTTTCTGCCAATTCTGATCATCTATGAGTAAGATTGGCAGGTACCAATTACCGATCACATATATTAACTGTATATTTTACAAATGATTCATGGTGAATGATAATGAGAGTTTAACAATATCAATACAATACCTAAACTTGTTTATTCTCACTCATTAAATCAAATTGTTGGAGCGAAACAAAGTCAATAGTAGACAATAACTAAACAGAATTGAAAACTACTATCTACTATTTTAAAGTTAAAGTACCACTGATAGTCACAAACACACAAAGTGTGGTGAAATTACCCTCTGCATTTGACCCATCCCCTTGTTCCACCACCTGGGAGGTGAGGTGAGCAGTGAGCAGTTTGGGAACCGATGGCCGCGCTCGGGAATCCTTTTGGTGATTTAACCACCAATTTCAACCCTTAATGCTGAGTGCCAAGCAGGGAGGTAACGGGTCCCATTTTTATAGTCTTTGGTATGACTCGGCCAGAGTTTGAACTCATGACCTACCGATCTTAAGGTGGACACTCTAACCACAAGGCCACAATCCTTTGGTCTTTGCCTTCAAAGTCTTCTTGTTTCCGGGGAAATATGATTTTGCTAACATTAACAAATAAAACAAAAAACTAAAAATACAAATATTGACCCAATACCTTTAGTATCGATCACATACCGATACTACCCTTCGTATCGACACCACCGTTATATGGATCGATTCACTTTCCTCAAACAAGTTGTGTACTGACTGTGACATTGCTAACACACCATCAGTTGTTGTAATATTATCCCCTTTTATTAAACTACCTGCTAAAATTTGCTCACTTTCTGCTGTATCATGCTTCCATTTACATTTCTTAAACTTTACTAAGCACTTATTTATTCTGTTGTTACTAGCTACATTAGCAGTTATATTAGCTATTAACATACCTGCTCTGGGTGTGAAACATGTTAAGTCTGGTCCTGCAGTGATAATACTACTTGATAATGATACTTAAGATATTAAGAAATGCTGTTTATTTGCTGTGGGAGTGTTTCCACACTGTGTATGGAGACACATAATTAGCTGTGACTCAGCCAGGGGACTAAAATAAATACAGTGTCATCCGGAGGGGGTTTGGCAACTGTAATCTGCAATAAAAGGCATTAATCGGCAGTGGCTAACACATACTTTATGAAAATGGGCTGATACTAATCGGTGACCGATCGAACGGCACATCTCTAACACTTATGGCACCTACCAAGTGTGTGTGTGTGACAATCATTGGCACTTTAACTTTTTTAATTGATGTTATTGTTCACAGCCCGCAACAGTCACTTTGTCAGACAGTCCTCTACTGATGCCTGTAATATTTTAATTGAAGTTTTTGGCATGGTATATAAATGAATTAATAAAATACTTTCAAATGCAATAAACTTTTAATATTTAAAGTAGACGGCAAATAAAAAAAATCATTGTTTATGAGTAAGGCACACCTGAAAGCCGTGCTTCCCCCTCCACCAGGTGGTGTCTTCTTTGGGAGGCATGTCAATCACTGACACGATGTCGCCGACCTGCACAGAACATGTTACTGTCACATAGTAGCTCCAAAATGTGGGTTGTATATATATATGTATATATATATATATATATATATATATATATATATATGTATATATACACACATATATGTATATATATACACATACATATATATATACATACATATACATATATATATACATACATATACATACATACAAACATACACATATATATATACATACATACACATATATATATACATACATACATATATATATATACATACATACATATATATACATACATACATACATATATATATATACCTACATATACATACATATGTATATATATATATACCTACATATACATAAATATATATATATATGTATACCTACATATACATACACACATATATATATATATATATATATATATATATATATATATATATATATATATATATATAGTATTTGTGCAGGGATTGAAACGTTCACAATTCTTATGTGAGACAAAAACATATGTCCTTTTTTTTAATAACATGTCCTTTTTTTTAATGCATTCTAACTCGTAAGTAAAAGTCAGCTAACAATGGAGTCAATGGGAGCTCCTCTACTGTGCCAATAAAACCCACTTATAAAACATCAAAAAAGAATCAACAATAGACAATAAAAAATTTGCAATCTGAATTTTAACCACGTATTAGCAATACTGTTAATATAAGCGCTAATGTTAAGGACCTACTTTTAGCAGCACCATGATCACAGAGCGGCAACTAACTAATGCTGCCATATTAAGAGCATCAGCCGGTGATCTGATGCAATTCCTGTAAGCAGGTGAAAGTGAATTCTAGATTATAAATCATGCCTCTCAACAAGATAGGAGGTTGAGGACGTAAATCAAGAATTTGGTGAACTTTGACAGCCAACTCACACTGGGAGAGGGCGAAAAAGACACAAAAAGACAACGTTTCACACCCACTTTTTCTAAACCGTTTGCAAGGACTATGATTAATTCTTCATATAAACAGAAATATATGACCACCCCGTCAGTCATCATCCCAGTGACAGCAGACAGTGTACAGTAACTGATTTTTCATTATGTTTTTTGTCTCTCATGAAGTCTGCCATGAGTAGTAGGAATCACTGTTGTTGTAGGAAAAAGCGAACGTTGTGATGAATATGAAATTAATACGCCGCTGTATGCTTAAAATGACCAAAATATTACAGGTTATTTTGAATGTGCCTTTTACTATATTACATATATACTTACAGCATGTACAGTATAGAAAACCTTGATGAAGGTGATAGGATGATTTTAAAGCGCTTTATTGTGAGAATAGTGTGAAGCTCAAAGGCTCCATTGTTAGCTGACTTGAATTTTTTGTTTATTTAGAAGTTACAGTGAAGAAAAAAAGAAAACAAAACACATATATGTGTGCTTGTCTGACATACAGTAAGTATGGTAAGTAATTGTGAATGATAACGTTAATAGGATAAATCTATAAAATGGAAAGTTACAGTCTGCTGTTATTGTTGTTGTCACCTCAAAGGAAAGCTCGTCTGAGGCCTGCGCGATGTAGCGCTTGATGACATGCGCAGCAGCGATAGCGGGGACGTTGATGGAAGACTCTTCATGTACCAAAAGATGATTTCCCTTATTGTCAACCTGGTATACACACAAACACATATTACAGTACATCTATATATCTACATATACATATATATGTACGTATACATATTAATATATATATATAAACACACACATATACCCCCGTGACCCCAAAGGGAATAAGCGGTAGAAAATGTATATATATACAGTGTATATATATATATATATATATATATATATATATATAATACACGCACATGTACCCCCGCGACCCCAAAGTGAATAAGCGGTAGAATATTTTAGATATATATATATATATATATATATATATATATATATATATATATATATATATATATATATATATATAAACCCCGTTTCCATATGAGTTGGGAAATTGTGTTAGATGTAAATATAAAAGGAATACAATGATTTGCAAATCATTTTCAACCCATATTCAGATGAATATGCTACAAAGACAACATATTTGATGTTCAAACTGATAAACATTTTTTTTGTGTGCAAATAATCATTAACTTTAGAATTTGATGCCAGCAACACGTGAAAAAGAAGTTGGGAAAGGTGGCAATAAATACTGATAAAGTTGAGGAATGCTCATCAAACACTTATTTGGAACATCCCACAGGTGTGCAGGCTAATTGGGAACAGTTGGGTGCCATGATTGAGTATAAAAGCAGCTTCCATGAAATGCTAAGTAATTCACAAACAAGGATGGGGTGAGGGTCACCACTTTGCAAGTAAATTGTCGAATAGTTTTAGAACAACATTTCTCAACAAGCTATTGCAAGGAATTTGGGATTTTACCATTTACGGTCCGTAACATCATCAAAAAGTTCAGAGAATCTGGAGGAATCACTGCACGTAAGCGATGTTATTACGGACTTTTGATCCCTCAGGCGGTACTGCATCAAAAACCGACATCAGTGTGTAAAGGATATCACCAGATGGGCTCAGGAACACTTCATAAAACCACTGTCAGTAACTACAGTTGGTCGCTACATCTGTTAGTGCAAGTTAAAACTCTACTATGCACAATAGATTAATCTATTTATTATTGCATACATACATACATGCATACATACATACATAAATTGGTGACCCTCGCCCCATCCTTGTTTGTAAATTACATAGCATTTCATGGAAGCTGCTTTTATACCCAATCATGGCACCCACCTGTTCCCAATTAGCCTGCACACCTGTGGGATGTTCCAAATAAGTGTTTGATGACAATTTCTCAACTTTATCAGTATTTATTGCCACCTTTCCCAACTTCTTTGTCACGTGTTGCTGGCATCTAATTCTAAAGTTAATGATTATTTGCAAAAAAATAAAAAATGTTTATCAGTTTAAACATCAAATATGTTGTCTTTGTAGCATATTCAACTGAATTGGGTTGAAAATGATTTGCTAAGTAAAAATGACAACCAAGTAATACATTCAAAAATCAGAAATACAATCCACAGCAAAACCAACAGCAATACAGAACAGAGAGAAGTTGCAAAAAAACGACCTGCTAGTGTTGGCACTCATAATTCCAGAGTTTTGTGAATGGATCCTACTCGCCTTAACCGTAATTATGAGGAAGGCCTGTGTTGTTGTGCCTGATGGCTAGCATTGCGGCGTTGTTGTGAAGGATGCTGTTGACAGTTAAGGTCGACCATAGGGCCACACTCTGTGTGCATCTGTCTGTTACTTACAGTACGTTATTTGTACAATATCACCATCAAACACGTGTTGCAGGTGGTTGACTCTGCATTCATTTAACACCACTCGCTTTTTCTTTCGGTCTGGTTACTACCGCTTATGTCGGCACTCGTGCGCACCCCCAGTTGCGACCATCATCAGGAATAAAGATGCTGAACACATGGAAAGATCTGCTCTTATAAAAGGGACAATTGAATCGGAAGAATAGTGGTCTCATTATTGAGACTTCATCTTCCTAATTAGCCCCTTTCTCCCCACTTGCATCGTGTGCAAGACAACCAAATACAATCTTTGTTTAAATTTGTGCATTGAACTTTTTTTTTTCTTTATTTGATATGTATTTCATGTGATCTGTATACAGCGTCAGTGTTTGACTGTAACTTAATTTAGTTATAATTACCTAAGCCAGGAGGTTGTGTAATAGTTGGAGTTTGTTTGTTTGCAACATAATTAAAAATGATAAATGGGTTATACTTGTATAGCGCTTTTCTATTTTTTTTTTTTTAAGGAACTCAAAGCGCTTTGACACTATTTCCACATTCACAGACACATTCACACACTGATGGCGGCAGCTGCCATGCAAGGCGCTAACCAAGACCCATCAGGAACACGGGTGAAGTGTCTTGCTCAAGGACACAACGGACGTGACTAGGATGGTAGAAGGTGGGGATTGAACCAGGAACCCTAAGGTTGCTGGCACAGCCACTCTCCCAACTGCTCCACGCCGTCCTCTAAATTTAAAATTTAAAATGTTATAGGCGGATTTTCACAAAACTCTGAGTGTCCAAAATGGAATAGGGAACTTGTGATTCGGATTTTTGAGATGATCCGGATATTTTCTACTACATTACCTTACATTTACATTACAAGCCTCAATTTCTCTCTTTGTGTATGGCCATGACTTCACCCACATATATAATTTACTTTATTCTGCTATAGATAGATCACAAAGTCATGGGCAGATTTTGAATGGACCTTTAAGAAATGACAGACATTGTTTAAGGATTAAGTCATTATATATTGGGGGTGATCTGCACCACTGTCTGGATTCAGGACGTTTAAAACAAACCTTTTTTTTTTGCTTTTTGAATGTAGGACCTGGCAGAAGTCTACTGTTCTCTGTTCAGTATAAGAAATAAAAAAAATAGAGCGAAAACTCCTTTGTAAACCACAGAACAACTACCGTATTTTTCGGACTATAAGTCGCAGTTTTTTTTATAGTGGGGGTGCAACTTATACTCAGGAGCGACTTATGTGTGAAATTGTTAACACATTACCGTAAAATATTTAATAATATCATTTAGCTCACTCACGTAAGAGACTAGACGTATAAGATTTCATGGGATTTAGCTATTAGGAGTGACAGATTGTTTGGTAAACGTATAGCATGTTCTATATGTTATAGTTATTTGAATGACTCTTACCATAATATGTTACGTTAACATACCAGGCACCTTCTCAGTTGTTTATTTATGCGTCATATAACGTACACTTATTCAGCCCGTTGTTCACTATTTATTTATTTTAAATTGTCTTTCAAATGTCTATTCTTGGTGTAGGGTTTTATCAAATAAATTTCCCCAAAAAATGCGACTTACATTCCAGTGCGACTTATATATGTTTTTTTCCCTTCTTTATTATGCATTTTCGGAATCTGCGACTTATACTCTGGAGGGACTTATACTCCTAAAAATACGGTAATTCAATTAAATTCGTTGTTTCAATTTCAGTTGGTTTACATGAACTTTAAAAGTCTGATTTCAGTTGAACTAACTCACTAATTAGGAAACCTAATAGGTGCTTTTCAAGATAAGGACAGTGTATTCGTACCTCCATCCATGTGAGTGCAGGCCCACAGTTGATCTTGTTGTCAGCGATGGTTGAAAGTCGAGAGAGGTAAGCCAGCAACATCTGGGAAACGGACTAACACGGAAGAAAATCAACATAACTAACATATCTACTACCACGTAATCCCCTAGCAGCAAGTTATACCATTCTAACTATCAGCTATTATTCTTTGACCATTCGCTTTTCATGTGTGTTGTCAGAGCTCACTTCAGGTTGATCAGTCAAGCTGTCATGTCGAGGAAGCTCCGGCAGCTGTGAGAAGCGTCGATCATAGATGCACAGGTGCAAATGCTTGTCCAAGACGCGGAAATCCTCATAACTGCGCTTCACAATCCAGCTTCGACTCTTAAAAAAGACAAAAAGACTCAGTGACTCAAAACAGGAAAACAGTAATTATTTAGTTTACTTTTCTTTAATATTTGGTGTAGTGCAGCACACATTAAGAAAGAACTGTTACATTGTGGTCTGCCATAATCACGGTTGAGCATGTGCCTCGATTTTAAGGTCAGAGTTATGTTAATCATAGTTACAGTACAGGAGCAAAAGACAAACTACTTGTGTAAACAACTTTGGTTATTGTTTTTCAAATTAAACAAAATACAAAAAGGTAAGTATCCAATGCATTTCTTAAATGAAAATAAACATGATAAAATAAATACATTCGAAATAGTATTGCTTGTATTCCGACAAATGATTTCTTCCCGTAAGTGAAATCAGTGGTGGTCAATCAAGCTAAGATGGCTGTGGGACAGCAAGCAGCTGAGTACACAACAGGGCTGTATATTCCTGCAAAAAACAGATATGCGCAATAAATCCAACCATACATTGGAATAGATCCCTATACGTTATCAAAAAGGAAAAGATTTGTCCAGTGATCGGTGGAATTCCCAAACATTTCAAACTATCATCAATCAATCAATCAATCAATCACTGTTTATTTATATAGCCCCAAATCACAAGTGTCTCAAAGGGCTGCACAAGCCACAACGACATCCGCGGTACAGAGCTCACATAAGGGCAAGGAAAAACTCAGCCCAGTGGGACGTCGGTGACAATGACTATGAGAAACCTTGGAGAGGACCGTATATGCGGGCAACCCCCCTCTAGGGGAGACCGAAAGTAATGGATATCGAGCGGGTCTAACATGATATTGTGAAAGTCCAGTCCATAGTGGATCCAACATAACAGTGAGAGTCCAGTCCATAGTGGATCCAATATAGTATATTTAATGTGCTCCAGACATCATCGTACATGACAAAACAGATGAAATCTTGGAAAAACATGGAGGTATACAACGTATTTGTGTGTGGCTGGGTCAAGGAAATTGGTATCAAAATTCTCCCGGATAAATATGCATATCATGATTTAACTTTGCGTCTACTGCCATGTTTGTTGCCTGCCCTTGATGTTGCACGTGCCGTTTACGAGTATGAGTGTTTTTGTCCCGTCTTTATCAAAATACTGTATAACTATAGATGTCAACGTTGTGTATGTGATGAAAGCTTCATTTCTGATTGCTGCATTTGGTAAAAGCTTAACTATTTTAGGTTTTGCTCACATTTGATTTCTTTTATTTAGACTCGCCAAGTTGGTGCTTTTTGGAACACTCGTAGCAAAAATGTGTCTTGATAAATACAAATAATATCAAGATAATACCTACATGGGAAACAATAAATGTTAAAAGTGTATCCAACAAACCTCTTACGAAGTTGTCACCGCAAACTTGTACACTCTTCGGCTCTGCTCCCTTGAACTGGAGTACATGGTCATTTTGTAGTCGTCTTTAATAAGATCTTGCACTCTTTCGGCATTCTTGATTACCTTCCGAAAAACGTTTTATCTTTTCGCGATTTATACGGTTCATACAGCCAAAAACAACGCAAGCATAGAGGGACGTGTCCACTTGTTACAACGGAATAATGAGATACATTTAGTGACTGTGGACATGCCAGTTAACCCAGGCTGCACCAGGCCTACAAGCATACATTTATCCAACCATGAAAAGCACCACATAATATAAACCAATCAGAAGCACCGTAAGGCGGGTCTTGCCTGACTTTTGTTCGTTAACGCAAAGAGAACCGCAGCGTCGGTGGCCACGCTTGTCACATTCCGTGAGCGTATCAACCTGAATCATTTGGCGGGAATACATATTGTGATTTGTGACTGGATTGAAATGGAAGGGGATAGTGGCGGGATATCATCAAGGAATTGCCAAAAAAAAGGAAAGAACAACATTAAGAGTTTTGGATGGATTTTCAAAGATGGATGAAAAAGATCAACACAGATAGACAGACAACATTCACATTCACACTCACATTCACACACTAGGGCCAATTTAGTGTTGCCAATCAACCTGTGGCTACTTGTCCAGGGTGTACACCGCCTTCCGCCCCGCGACCCCAAAGGGAATAAGCAGTAGTAAATGGATGGATGGATGCTTCTACTAAGGTAAAATCTCATAAGTTCCTTTAAAGGCGATCATAAAGCGTGATTAACGTTTTTAACCCTCGGCAACTTCCGTAGTATGTGTAATGGTCCAGTTACTGTTACAAACCCCGTTTCCATATGAGTTGGGAAATTTTGTTAGATGTAAATATAAACGGAATACATCCATCCATCCATCCATCCATTTTCTACCGCTTATTCCCTTTCGGGGTCGCGGGGGGCGCTGGCGCCTATCTCAGCTACAATCGGGCGGAAGGCGGGTACACCCTGGACAAGTCGCCACCTCATCGCAGGGCCAACACAGATAGACAGACAACATTCACACTCACATTCACACACTAGGGCCAATTTAGTGTTGCCAATCAACCTATCCCCAGGTGCATGTTTTTGGAAGTGGGAGGAAGCCGGAGTACCCGGAGGGAACCCACGCATTCACGGGGAGAACATGCAAACTCCACACAGAAAGATCCCGAGCCTGGATTTGAACCCAGGACTGCAGGACCTTCGTAATGTGAGGCAGACGCACTAACCCCTCTGCCACCGTGAAGCCAATGATTTGCAAATCCTTTTCAAACCATATTCAGTTGAATATGCTACAAAGACAACATATTTGATGTTCAAACTGATAAACAATTTCTTTTTTTGCAAATAATCATTAACTTTAGAATTTGATGCCAGCAACACGTGACAAAGAAGTTGGGAAAGGTGGCAATAAATACTCATAAAGTTGAGGAATGCTCATCAAACACTTATATGGAACATCCCACAAATGCGCAGGCTAATTGGCAACAGGTGGGTGCCATGATTGGGTATAAAAGCAGCTTCCATGAAATGCTAAGTATTTCACAAACAAGGATGGGGTGAGGGTCACCACTTTGTAAGCAAATTGTCGAACAGTTTTAGAACGTCTCCAACGAGCTATTGCAAGGAATTTAGGGATTTTACCATCTATGGTCCGTAAAATCATCAAAAGGTTCATAGAAACTGGAGAAATCACTGCATGTAAGCGATGATATTACGGACTTTTGATCCCTCAGGCGGTACTGCATCAAAAACCGACATCAGTGTGTAAAGGATATCACCACATAGGACACTTCATAAAACCACTGTCAGTAACTACAGTTGGTTGCTACATCTGTAAGTGCAAGTTAAAACTCTACTATGCAACCTGAAACGCCACCGGCTTGGCTGGGCCTGAGCTCACCCAAGATGGACTGATGCAAAGTGGAAAGGTGTTCTGTGGTCTGACGAGTCCACATTTCAAATTATATTTGGAAACAGAGGACGTGGTGTCCTCCAGAACAAAGAGGAAAATAATCATCCGGATTGTTATAGCCGCAAAGTTAAAAAAAACAGCATCTGTTCTGGTTTGGGGGTGTATTAGTGCCCAAAGCATGGGTATTTTACACATCTGTGAAAGCACCATTAATGCTGAAAGGTCCATACAGGTTTTGGAGCAACATATGTTGTCATCCAAGCAACGTTATCATGGACGCCCCAGCTTATTTCAGCAAGACAATGCCAAGCCACGTGTTACAACAGCGTGGCTTCGTACTATAAGAGTGCGGGTACTTTCCTGGCCCACCTGCAGTCCAGACCTGTCTCCAATTGAAAATGTGTGGCGCATTATGAAGCGTAAAATATGACAGCGGAGACCCCGGACTGTTGAACGACTGAAGCTCTACATACAACAAGAATGGGTAAGAATTCCACTTTCAAAGCTTCAACAATTAGTTTCCTCAGTTCCCAAACATTTATAGAGTGTTGTTAAAAGAAAAGGTGATGTAACACAGTGGTGAACATGCCCTTTCCCAACTACTTTCGCACGTGTTGAGGCCATGAAATTCCAAGTTAATTATTATTTGCAAAAAAAAAATTAAGTTTATGAGTTTGAACATCTTGTCTTTGTAGTGCTTTCAATTGAATATGGGTTGAAAAGGATTTGAAAATCATTGTATTCCGTTTATATTTACATCTAACACAATTTCCCAACTCATATGGAAAAGGCGTTTGTACTAATTCCACATAGCGCTGTGGATGAACGACATCACAGAAGTGGATATGCAATTATTAAAGAATATAAGTTTAAAGCATTATCAGATAGAAACATACATTGATGAAAAGTATTCAGAATATGTAAAAATACAGTACCGTATTTTTCGGACTATAAGTCTCAGTTTTTTTCAGTTTGGCCAGGGGTGCGACTTATACTCAGGAGCGACTTATGTGTGAAATTATTAACACATTACCGCAAAATATCAAATATTATTATTGAGCTCATTCACGTAAGAGACTAGACGTATAAGATTTCATGGGATTTAGCTATTAGGAGTGACAGATTGTTTGGTAAACGTATAGCATGTTCTATATGTTATAGTTATTTGAATGACTCTTACCATAATATGTTACGTTAACATACCAGGCACCTTCTCAGTTGGTTATTTATGCGTCATATAACGTACACTTATTCAGCCTGTTGTTCACTATTCTTTATTTATTTCAAATTGCCTTTCAAATGTCTATTCTTGGTGTTGGGTTTTATCAAATAAATTTGCCCCAAAAATGCGATTTATACTCCAGTGCGACTTATATATGTATTTTTCCTTCTTTATTAAGCATTTTCGGCAGGTGCGACTTATACTCCAGAGTGACTTATACTCTTAAAAATACGGTAGATGTGCATCTAAAACTATAAATAATGAAGTAGAACCTTTAGCAGTTATTCCACAAGAACACATAATTTAGAATAAAACATTTTGTGGCAAGTTATCGTTTTTTACGGGAGAATTAATAGCAATTTACATTGGAGTTAAACGGACAGAGGGAAATAAAGTAAGAAGAGTTTTGTGCTCAGACTGCAACAGTGGGCATATAATATAGTTTCAGAAACAAGACAGGATTCAATAAGGGAAATAGTTCTAAAAATCTTAAGAATGAATAAAGCAGAAAGTGTGGTAAATGTGTGGAAAAGTCAATAAAAAATGGCAAGATAATTGGAATATAGAAATAAAAGGTAAGCATTATTAAAAAGTCCAGAGGAGTGTGGGAGTAATTCTAAAGTTAATGATTATGTGCAAAAAAAAAAATGTTTATCAGTTTGAGGTGGGGGAAATAATAGATTTTTAGATGCATCTCATTTCGGACATGGGCGATTATAAAATTGATTAGTGAATGTTAATAATCGATAATTGATTAATTTATTGTAGATAGAATAATGCAGACAGTTTGAATATTTAGCTGGCTACAGTGAACCCTCTTCACCAAGACATCTGACCAGGTCCTTTATTATAGGGCACTTAAGTTCCAGCTTTTAACACCTTTCCATTAATTTAATAAATTTGATGGAAATTAATTTAACTGTTTCTTATTGCAGATGCACTGTTTTTAAAAGTTGCAAGTGATAAATGTTTATTTAGTGAGATGAAAAGAAACTTAAAACTGGATCAATATTCATAAATTAAAGATGCATCAATAATCGATTTTAATCGAATCTTATCTCCTGAATATTAATTGAATCGTGAGTTGCCTAAAGATTCCCACTTCTAGACAGTTTTACATAGAACTAAAGTAAAGACAATAACACATTTTTATAAAACTTGTCTTAATACATTTAGAATTTGACAGTATTGATGGAATACATGTGTAGTATTGAATGCTAAATACATATACAAAAATAAAATAAAGTCGCCAGTACACAAAAACTAAACAAAAGCAAAATCTACAATTGGCTCTCATTTAAATAATTTGGGTTGATGCTCAAAGCATACCGGTATTCAGACACTTACGTCCTGACTTTGTAAACAATAACAATGACCCAAAAAAAGAGTTTGTCACAATATGAAGAAGAAAAATAACAATATTGATCTAAACACTTTAGTATTGCTTACATACTGACACTAATTTAGGTAGCAATAGCATCAACATCTGGATTGATCCCCCATATTTTAAATTAAGGCGTCCTGCTCGGTGTGTAGCATGCTAAGCCATCCCTTTTCTTCTAGTCCTCCAGTGGTAATGTACTTTGAAGAAACATATTTTTTCCGCTATGGTGTTGAGGATTATTATCTTAGAAACAGCTTCGCTCTTTGGATAGACGACACATTTTATGCAGCTTCCTCTTAAAATTGGAGATGGTGTTTTGGCAAGACGTGCACCCTCTTGGAATTCATGCAACTCCTGCATGTCTGTAACAAGCTGAAAATCTAACTGTGTCTCACTGAGCTTTCATTCCTTTTGAAGGACTATTTCACCTGAGTACAATCTTTAGCACAGTGGTTCTCAAATGGGGGTACTTGAAAGTATCCCAAATGGTACGTGAGAATTTTTAAAAATATTCTAAAAATAGCAACAATTCATAAAATCCTTTACAAATATATGTATTGAATAATACTTCAACACAATATGAATGTAAGTTCATAAAATGTGAAAAAAAAATACAATAATGCAATATTCAGTACTGACAGCTAGATGTTTTTGTGGACATGTTTCATAAGTATTGATGTTAAAGATTTATTTTTTTGTGAGGAAATGTTTAGAATTAAGTTCATGATTCCAGATGGATCTCTATTACAATCCCAAAGAGGGCACTCACTTTAAGTTGATGATTACTTCTATGTGTACAAATCTTTATGTATAATTAAATCACTTGTTTATTTTTCAACAAGTTTTTAGTTATTTTTATATCTTTTTTTCCAAATAGTTCAAGAAAGACCACTACAAATGAGCTATATTTTGCACTGTTATACAATTTAATAAATCAGAAACTGATGACATAGTGCTGTATTTTACTTCTTTATCTTTTTTTTCCAACCAAAAATGCTTTGCTCTGATTAGGGGGTACTTGAATTAAAAAAATGTTCACAAGGGGTACATCACTGAAAAAAGTCTGAGAACCACTGCTTTAGCATGTTGGGACATGGCTGTGGTGGGGTTTCGATCGGTTGGACTCGGCAACTCATCAGCTGCTCAGTAAAAAAGACAAACATCGGCCCCTGAGCCGATCCCATTATCGGGAAAATCCCATGCTCCAGGCATTTTCTTCTATTGGTGTCTGCTGAGATGCTTCTACTTACAATGAACACAATCTGCTTACTCAGCTCTTGTAGCAATGCCAGCGATTAGGAGAGAATAGTGCAAGAGCAACCCCAAAATGTATCATACTTAATGTAATGTCACAGACAAAAGCCCAAGACTTTTCTGTTCCCTCTAAAGTTTAGAGAGTAAAGTTCTAAACTGCCAAACCAAATGAGAGAACTCATGGCGGAAAAGTATTTTACTTTGATTTGGCCTAAAAAGATCTGTGTGTACTGTGGCCAAGATCTGTGCGCTGGGATCGTAGCACACCACTCGGCCCACTGATTCTTGTGGTGTTTACAGCTGGCTGTGCCAGACAGGGCTGATACATCTCTATGGGCTCACAGAGCACTTTATACTGTACTGTCCCACTTTCACACTGCCATTCCAGCCACCCTTCACTTCTGGGTCTGTGGAAAAAAACTGTTCTCGCTGTGCTGTGCGACCAACTCTTTTGAAACTCTGAATTTAACTCGCAGTTCTTGCCTCTCTTTTTTCGAAATTACTGGATAGGTTTGAACAATTTTCCAATGTCTGAAGCTGACAGAATTTCCAGAGCCACATACTTGTGTGTCATTGCCAAGGACGAGGAAAAGGAATACCATCTGTAAATGGAAACGACTGAACAAAAAAATAAAAATCCAAAATGTTGCAGGACCTGAGCAGCTGGAATTAATCTGTTTGTTAGTGTTCATAAAAAAAAATTATGTTTTCCATATACTTATTTTTGTTTATTCATGGCAGGCTGACATGAATACATTTAAACCGCCACAAATGGATTTGACGTAGGCATTGTAGCTTAGTTTCCTAATACAGCTCATACACACCTGGGACCTTATTTATAAAGGTTCCTGTGCATCAAAAAGTTATGTCAGCAGCAGAGTTGCGCGACATAGATGATATACAATGTATATGTTATACATTTGGTCAACGATAGAGCTTATTATACTATACTTATATCACGATAATGCAAGTTGATGACACTTTTCTCGCTGTGTCCTGCAAGCGAACAAGTGCGTCTTTAATGCACTGTAGCGTTCGAGCTAATGACCCTCGACTATGCTAATCCACTTCTAGAGTATTCTCTTGCATCGATGACGCGGTCTTGCTCTGCAGCCTCATACGTACACCTCCGAAAAATCTTGGCTCTGCGTCAGGGGTGATGCAGAGCCAAGGCTGTGATTGGTCAGCTTTTAAGAAGGATGGGTCCCTGAGCACAGGAGAGCAGACATTGTGCTTGAAATGCACAAATTATTGTTGGAGATAAAGCAACAGTGATTGAACATTTGCATGAAAACTGATATTGTGGACTTCATATCTTCGGTGCTCTCTAAAAGTAATAACAGGAAGTTTCGTTTTTAAGCTTATTGCGTTGTTGCTTCGAGAAGAAGTCAAACGCTCTTTTTAACTTTTTTTGCCAATCATGTGCTAACAGGGAAAATCCGACTCATTCTTTCTCATGCACACAGATCTGTCTCTGTCTTTTCCTCTCACATACAACACTTCCTCATTTTTCCATCACCTTTCATCTTTCCCCCTTTTTATCAGCATCGGTATGACCAATGCTGCCCATGTAACTACTTGATATTGGATCGATACCCAAATTTGTAGTATTACCAAACTCTAATGTATAGTATTCAAACAACAGAAAAATAGTCGATATTTGAATTTTAACAGCAGTGGAAAACAGAAGTCTAAATAGAAACATTTCACAACAGAATTAAAGCAGCAAGTAGATCAATATTGACAAAATAACAACTGGAAATGCTGCAATATATAACTGCATATGTCAGCAACTAAACTAGGAGACTTTGTAACCTGTTTTGAAATGGTTCTTTTATCATTTATATATCAAATATTGTATTGGGACACATAATGTTATCGCAGATCCGCAACTACATTTTAGGCCACATCACCCATCCATAGTCACCAGGGGTACAATGTACGGGGTTTTGAGGAATTCTTATACGCACAATACACTGCAGGTGTGATTTAAAATTCAGAAGAGTGTGTAGAAGTATGCACAGAATGGTTTCAGAAATTAGGAGTTCTGTTGACGTATGTACATCCATCATTTTGTAACAATTTTCCTTCTAGGAGAATTATGTAAACATCAAGTTTCCAAAATGTGGTAGTATTTTGTTGGTTTTATGGCTGTGACTTGTTTTTTTAGAGGCCTGGGGCACATTGTACACATAAAATAAATAAATACAGAGGGCAAAATGTGCCTAATATTGAGAAATCTGAAATGTTGATACTAATACATTATAAAAAACACAAAGATCCGTTTTGAAATATAGAATATATATTGAAATATACAATATAATGTAAAAAAAATAAATAACTGGACCGTCTAATATAATGGTAGGGTAAACACTTAACATACAATAAATAAGATGAATCATACAGGAGCTAATAGAACGCTTGGGACTTCAGAAACTGTCCATCATTATAATTAATAAAAAAAATTCTAATTAAGGTCTGTTAAAGTTGATGACAGTTCTCATAAACTGTTTACTCAAACTACGGCTGTCCTAACTTTTTCACTTCCAATACAATACTAATATATTGACTGATATCAATATTGCTCCGAATGTATTTTAGAACAAACCTGACATACTTTTATCAATTTGTAGTGTGCAATGTTGACAAATTTTTGATCAAGTGAAATTAGTGAAACAGAGAACAATGGTAGGTTTTTTTGGTCACACCTAATGGCCACAATAATTTATGATGTTAAGCTCATGACGCAGTAGGTTGAATTATGCAGACACCTTTGTTACTGGATACTTTCTAATATGCTTCTGCCTTGTAGACTTTTTATGTGTAAGCAGTATTCAACTATGTTTATTTGATACTTGTTTACATTGACACGTTTATTTACTGTACTCTATGTCTATCTTTGTGCTATTGTGTCCTTAGCTACCATGTCCTTAGCTAACTTAGTTACCATGAATTGATTAACGTGGACCCCGACTTAAACAAGTTGAAAAACTTATTCGGATGTTAACATTTAGTGGTCAATTGTACGGAATATGTACTGAACTGTGCAATCTACTAGTACAAGTTTCAATCAATAAATCAATCAAAGCTGTTGCGAAGCTGCCATGTTTACCTTTTGTAAGAGACTTCACTAAAATACAAGGAAAGACCAACTATGTGTGTTTATTGGAGGACATCAAAATGTTACCTGGCTGCCTGGCTTTGCACAGGTAAAGGCGCTTGCATCAGATATTTTAGATGCAAGCCAATAGCTTAGGTATAGGGTTTTTTATGACCGATATCCAATTGCAATCTTTAATCAGGACATCCTTATCTCAGACTATTGGCACAATTAAAGTAAAAATCATTTGGAAAGACTGTAAAGCTGTGGTTGTGTATATTAAAGTATGTGTGAGTGTGTGTCAGTACTTCTTCATGATGACCAAGTTCAGTCAAGAGGACTCACCTGGCAGTAAATATGAACCAAGTACACAAGCTCCTTGGACTCATTGCTGTTCCGCGCCACTTCACTCTGTTCATCGCCGAGGGACAACTGAAAGAAAATACAAGATACAACATACAATGATCATTCATTTAGGAAGATTCTTTTTCATTGCCACCATAGCAGAACACTCATATATTCAAGGGGGAAATACAATTATTTTGTCAAATCATATTCAAAATCTATTTCAGATTTTCTTTAACAAAATGGTCTTTGGTAGCAGAACCAACCATCCATCCATCCATCCATTTTCTACCGCTTGACCCTTTTGGGGTCACAGGGGGTGCTGGGGCCTACCTCAGCTGCATTCCAAGTACCGTAAATACCCCATTTCAGAGACTCATGTCAAGCCATTAGTGATGTGTTCAAATGACAAGGTCAGGACCAAAATGAATAAGTTGTCTTGTCATCTTGTCATAGCAAACATGGAAAATTACATCAAACTGAAAAGGATATAACAAATATGAACAAGGCTCCCTTCAAACCAAGGAAAACAAAGTGGGTCATCTGTTTTGATGGAAAAATGATATAAAAATGAGTATGACCAACATGGTGATCCTCTGGTCCAAATAGCCTCTGCTTAATTTTTTAAACCCTGGGCCATTTTGCAAAAGAAAAAAAAGGTACCGTATTTTTCGGATTACAAGTCGCTCCGGAGTATACATCGCACCGGCCGAAAATGCACAATAAAGAAGGAAAATAACATATGTCGCACTGGAGTATAAGTCGCATTTTTGGAGGAAATTCAATTGATAAAACCCAACACCAAGAATAGACATTTGAAAGGCAATTTAAAATAAATAAAGAATAGTGAACAACAGACTGAATATGTGTACTTTGTATGACGCATAAATAACCAACGGAGAACGTGCCTGGTAAGTTAACGTAACATTATGTATGGTAAGAGTCATTCAAATAACTATAACATATAGAACATGCTATACGTTTAGCAAACAATCTGTCACTCCTAATCGATAAATCCGATGAAATCTTCTTTTTCGATGTCGCTTCTAAACAACTCTGTCAACTCCAAAGGTATGCGCCGCTTCCTCTTGTCATTTTCTGCTGCATATTTCACTACGTCCATCTTGTAATCTGCAGTACATGATATCCTTTTTGGTGCCATTTTTGTTCAGCCCTTCTCAGTTTTTATAAGTTACCGCCAACGATGAAATAACCCATTTTAATAGCTACAGCAGTAGCATATAGCATATAGCAGTTAGCATTCCATGACCCACAATGCTCTTCTTCCATGACCCTCCCCCGCGGAATCCTTATTGGTTGACGTGTGTGTGAAGATTGCTGACGTGTGTGTGACGATTGCTGACATTTTCTTTGTCTCTTCCGCGAATGAGATAAATATTATTATTTCATATTTTACGGTAATGTGTTAATAGTTGGGAAAGGTGGCAATAAATAATGATAAAGTTGAGGAATGCTCATCAAACACTTTTTTGGAACATCCCACAGTTGTGCAGGCTAATTGGGAACAGGTGGGTGCCATGATTGGGTATAAAAACAGCTTCCCAAAAAATGCTAAGTCTTTCACAAGAAAGGATGCGGTGAGGTACACCCCTTTGTCCACAACTGCGTGAGCAAATAGTAAAACAGTTTAAGAACAACATTTCTCAAAGTACATTTGCAAAATATTTAAGGATTTTAACATCTACAGTTCATAATATCATCAAAAGGTTCAGAGAATCTGGAAAAATCACTCCACGTAAGCGGCATGGCTGGAAACCAACATTGAATGACCGTGACTTCGATATCTCGGACGGCACGGTATCAAAAACCGTCATCAATCTCTAAAGGATATCACTACATGGGCTCAGGAACACTTCAGAAAACCACTGTCACTAAATACAGTGTGTTGCTACATCTGTAAGTGCAAGTTAAAGCTCTACTATGCAAAGCGAAAGCCATTTATCAACAACATCCAGAAAATACACTGGCTTCCCTGGGCCCGAGATCATCTAAGATGGACTGATGCAAAGTGAAAAAGTGTTCTGTGGTCTGACGAGTCCACATTTCAAATTGTTTTTGGAAATATTCGACATCGTGTCATCCGGACCAAAAGGGAAACGAACCATCCAGACTGTTATCAACGCAAAGTTCAAAAGCCAGCATCTGTGATGTTATGTGGGTGCATTAGTGCCCAAGGCATGGGTAACTTACACATCTGTGAAGGCACCATTAATGCTAAAAGGTACATACAGGTTTTGGAACAACATATGCTGCCATCTAAGCGCCGTCTTTTTCATGAAAGCCCCTGCTTATTTCAGCAAGACAATGCCAAGCCACATTCAGCACGTGTTACAACAGCGTGGCTTCATAGTAAAAGAGTGCGGGTACTTTCCTGCCCCGCCTGCAGTCCAGACCTGTCTCCCATCGAAAATGTGTGGCGCATTATGAAGCGTAAAATACGACAGCGGAGACCCCGGACAGCTGAACGACTGAAGCTCTACATAAAACAAGAATGGGAAAGAATTCCACTTTCAAAGCTTCAGCAATTAGTTTCCTCAGTTCCCAAACGTTTATTGAGTGTTGTTAAAAGAAAAGGTGATGTAACACAGTGGTGAACATGCCCTTTACCCAACTACTTTGGCACATGTTGCAGCCATGAAATTCTAAGTTAATTTTTATTTGCAAAAAAATAAATAAATGTTATGAGTTTGAACATCAAATATCTTGTATTTGTAGTGCATTCAATTGAATATGGGTTGAAAGGGATTCGCAAATCATTGTATTCCGTTTATATTTACATCCAACACAATTTCCCAACTAATATGGAAACGAGGTTTGTAAATATTATTTACTTAATCACTTTCCTCTAGTACTGTTCCCCTACCCTTCAAAAAAGTGGTTATTCATCCTCTGCTCAAAAGATCTAACCTCAATCCTGACCTCATGGTAAATTACCGGCCGGTGTCCCACCTTCCCTTTATTTCGAAAACCCTTGAAAAATTGTTGCACAGCAGCAAAATGAACACTTAAGAGTCTAACAATCTCTGAACCCTATCAGTCCGGTTTCAGGGCAAATTACTCTGCGGAGACAGCCCTTGCAAAGATGACTAATGACCTATTGCTAACCATGATCTTAGCGCTGCTTTCGATACCGTCAATCATATATTCTATTACAACATAACAAAACATGTATTGGTATGTTAGACTTAGCCTTTATTTGGTTTTAGTCCTGTCTTACTTATCGTATTATTTTCGGGTCTCCCTATGTCTAGCATTAAAAGACTACAGTTGGTACAAAATGTGGCTGCTCGACTTTTGACAAGAACAAGAAAGTTTGATCATATTACGCCTATACTGGCTCACCTGCACTTAAGATGAGGCTTTAAGGTTTTACTACTTACGTATAAAATACTACACGGTCTTGCTCCATCCTATTTTGCTCATTGTATTGTACCATATGCCATATGTCCCAGCCAGAAGTCTGCATTCAAAGAAAAAAAAAAAGTCTGCTAGAGTGTGTTGGAGCGTTTTCTATTCGGGCTCCCGTACTCTGGAATGCCCTACCGGTAACATTCAGAGATGCTACCTCAGTAGAAGCATTTAAATCCCATCTTAAAACTAATTTGTATGCTCTGGCCTTTGAATAGACCCCTTTTTAGACCAGTTGATCTGATATCTCTCTTTTCTGCACTGTCCCCCTCTCCTGGGTGAAGAGGTTATCAGGTGACCACGGATCAGCCTCCACGGATGATAGCTGTTCAAATTCGGGACCCAGGCTGGGCCATTCCTCTTTGCATCAACTAGCGACATCTCTGCGCTGCTGAATGACCATTCAAGATGATTCCCAGCTGGTCTCCCATTGGACTGGACTTGCAAATGAAGTCGGGACCTGGGGTAACCACTCTGTTTGCATCAGTCGGTGACGTCTCTGCCTACATTCACAAGGATAACCTGCTAGCCCCACTATGGACTAGACTCTCACATTATTCACTGTATCCAATCGGCATCCATTGCACCGGTCACCCGGGGGGGATCCCCACATCTGCAGTCCCTTCCAATGTTTGTCATTGTTCCCATTAGGTTGAGTTTTAGTTGGCACAGTTCCTAAAATGAGCTGGTAGTGTGTTCCATGCATGTGTGCCTCTAACTGAGACAACCATTTGTCTCAATTTAGTCCATTGGTCTAAATTTAGTCCTATGTTGTTGTATGTGACAATCAACAATGAACTGGTTAGCGCTCAAGTATTGACTCGATTGTAGTTTTTTTTTCATTACAAAAAAATGTAGGGGTGGAGGGGCAACCATAAATACAAAACATACAGCTAGAAATATCTGATAGTTATCCAAATCTAAAATATACCTGCTAAGAATAATACAATAATAATAGTGAAGAGGCTTTTTGACTAAAATTTTCAATGTCTTCGTAAAGAGAGACTTGGTGGGATGATAATGCCCTGTGTTACATAAAACCAAATTGTATAACAGTGACCTGACAGTATGTGTGTAGAAAATCATGACAATCATATACACGTTTGCTGATTCAAAAGTCAAAAAAGGTCTTATAAGATTAAAATTTGATAAGTTGAATTTTATGACACTTGTAATTTTTTTAACATGATACTTAAAAGATAGGTTTGAATTAAAGACCACACCCAGATACTTAAAATAGTCCACTACATCCGAACATTTATCCATGACTAAAACAGACGGTTGTAGGTCTTTCGAAAACATCCAAACATTTTTTTTTTGTATCGAGATGTAAACTTTTGGAGCCAATGGGACCACGGCTCCAGAAAGTATTGCAGCAGATTATTGTTTTAAGTTTTAGCATGAGTATACAACACTGTATCATCTGCATACATCTGAGTCTTGACAGTTGAACACACATTCGGTAGGTCATTGACATAGAGACTGAAAAAAAGTCGGCCTAGTATTGAGCCGTGTGGGACTCCAGCAGAGCAAGTAAGATACGATGACTGTGAATTTGCTACTTTTACAGCTTGTTGTCAATTTGCAAGATATGATTTCATCTAGCAAAGGGCACGACAGGATAAAGTGAAGGTAGTTAATTTAGAAAAAAAAACAATCCATGATCTATTGCAGTGGTTCTCAACCTTTTTTCAGTGATGTACCCCCTATGATCATTTTTTTAATTCAAGTACCTCCTAATCAAAGCAAAGGATTTTTGGTTGAAAAAAAGAAATAAAGAAATAAAATACAGCAGTATGTCATCAGTTTCTGATTTATTAAATTGTATAACAGTGCAAAAATATTGCTCATTTGTAGTGGTCTTTCTATATGGGAAAAAAAGATATAAAAATAACTAAAAACTTGTTGAAAAATAAGTGATTAAATAATAAATAAAGATTTCTACACATAGAAGTAATCATCAACTTAAAGTGCCCTCTTTGGGGATTGTAATAGAGAACCATCTGGATTTATGAACTCAATTCTAAACATTTGTTCACAAAAAAATAAATCTTTAACATCAATATTTATGGAAAAAATCTAGCCGTCAACACTGAATATTGTAATATTGTATTTTTTTTCACAGTTTATTAATTTAAATTCATATTTTGTTGAAGTATTATTCAATAAATATATTCATAAAGGAATTTTTAATTGTTGCTATTTTTAGAATATTTTTCAAAAAATCTCACGTACCCATTGGCATACCAATCAATGGTAAACTTTTACAATTGTGCCATCAGCAGTGTCCTTACATACGGGTTTTTAGTGTGGTTTGCTAGCTGCTCTAAAGCGAACCAACAGGCCCTCCAGCGAGTGGTTAAAACGGCAAGGAAAATTACAGGGACAATACTCCCAGGGATGAGTGCCATGTACACAGTTCGCTGCTGCCTAAAGCGAGTACGTAACATCCTGAAGGACAGACACCACCCACACCACCCAGCACATGGCCTCTTCAACCTGCTACCCTCTGGAAGAAGGTATAGATGTATTTGCACCAGGACCACCAGAATGTCTCACAGTCTGTATCCCCAGGCTGTGAGACTGCTAAATGAACAGCATGCCCCTTCACTTCCCCCGGCCATCTTAATACCTCACTTTTCACCACCTCAATAAATGTGCCCTGGACATTGTATTGCTGCAACATCGAGGTAAAACTCTTTAGACATCTGACTGTTCACACCCCTAATCCCCTCTTATCGTGATTTTCTCTACAATGCTAATGAAAACTATTGTCAACCTGCACATGAATGTAGTTTCTATGTCGCTAGACAAAGCTCAAACAACATCTCGTTGACATGTATGACTTGTGTGTTATTATGACAATGACAATAAATGAATTGATTGATTGATTGATTGATTGATTGATTGATTGGACCTGTAGTTCTTCTAAGTGTGTATATTTACTTTGGCCTAGTAGTTTATTGAAGTTTTCCCAAATAATTTTTCAATTACCTTACCCTTCTTTTATTATTTAAATGATAAAGTTTGCCTTAGCTTTACGGATCTGTCTTACAACTTTATTTCTAAGTGATGTAAAAATCTGGCTATCACTGGTAATTCCTATTTTTAAAGATTTTTTTTAATGTGTTGTCTTTTTCCTTCATTAGTTTCCTTATATCATTATCTAACCAGGGAAGATGTTCCTTTTTATGTTTGAATTTGGCCATTTTAGTAAACTTAGCTCAGTTTTCACTTAGGTTTTTCATAAAGCTGTTTGAGCTAGCCTCAATGTCATTGCTCCCCAGCACATTATACTAATGTAGTTGTTGCAATTCATTCTTCAAACTTTGTTGCTCACTTCTGGGTATAAATTCATAGATGGAACCTATAGGAGGTGTAATTGAAGGTTGCCTCTTAATTTTTCTTGTACACAAAATAAAATTATGATAAGAAAGACCTGATAAGAAATTAAATGTCTGAGATATTCTACTGGGCTTATTAATGTATAGCACAACTGCTGAAAATCACAACTGCTGTCGAAAGAAGACCAAATCCTAATTGGTCACGACATGTGTTTTTTATCTGACAAAAAGTAGAGTGCTGTGACATCCCCAAAAATCCTTGAAAGTTTGAAAAATCTTTGTGAGCACTAAAAATGTATGTTTACTCATTTGACCGCTGGCCTCGGTTACCATAGACATTAGTGTCTTGTGACAAATGTGACCTGAGCAGCCCTGACAGTAAAATTCCACAGACACAGCCGAGCACGGCCAAATCCCATACAGCACTGTCACTTGGCTGTGACTGCAATGAAACCTTGAATAAAATGCATTCTTCAGCCATACAAGGAGATTGTTTGAAAAAAAAGTACATTCCAGATATTTTCCATAAAAGTGCTGAATCATTGCTTGCGGAGTCGTCTCTGTTTGGAATCTCAACATTAGGCACAAAAGTCCTCAGAGTTAGAAAACTTACACCTGACCAAACTCATCCATTATACAGGCAATACGTCATACTAGAACACATGGGACTTCGTCAAAATTCTTTCACAAAGTCCTAAGCGCATGATTGACATTTTGCAAAAACATGACATTGCATTCAAATTCTTGGAAAGATGAAAGGTTTAGATTCAGTGGAAAAACAACCGCTGAACAGGTGCATGTTACAGTACTGACAGGCAAACTCTCCAAATCAAGACTGTGTTCTACCTGTAACTCAAAGAGAACCAGCAGGCTTTTGAAAAGAAAATTGTACATCTTCTGGACGGAGAAGACGGATGGTTTGAGAGGGGAGTGAGAAAATTGGGGTAGGCGGCACAAGACACTACCTATTCCCCCAAATATCAGTCTGTCCTTTCAACAGTTCTTAAGAGATTGAATAATTCAACATAAGCACTTTTGGTTTCAGGGGCTTCTAGCCCCTGATACAACTGAACGAAATGGTAACAAGGCTGATTCCATTCTAACGATTGGCAGAAAGCTCACTTCTTTTTATCTCAAACAACTGTCTCTTTGCACCACGACGGAAAGAAACCATTTTTGTCCGGGCGAGTTAAATACTTTGAATCCAGCACCAGGCCCTCGGACTAGAACTGCCCTATCGTCTGTGAGGATTAACTGATAAAGCCTGCTAGGATGAGAAGCGAAAGGTCTTCAAAGACAATCTGAACAGCCCAGCTGCGATCAATTCAATGCCATGAGAATACGATGACCTGAATGAATGAGAAAATTCACAGGTGTTATTGACTATTGGGTCACAGCAGACAGGGTAAACATTAGTCCATTGCAGGGTTATTCAACTGGCAGCTCAGGGGCCAAATTTGGCCTGGGAATGACACCCAACGTGTCCCTGAGTTCAGTTCAAATCTTGGGAGACAAATAATTCTACAGCAAATTCCTAAAAAGTGCTCCTGTTCTAGAGACAAAGTTGGACCACTGGTAAGACCTTGGCAGATCCTTGCAATGACATTTTAACCTTGCTAGCAACACCGGGGCTCAAACTTGTGATTTAAAAGTTAAGATGTTAAAGTACCAAAGATTGTCACACACACACTAGGTGTGGCGAAATTAGTCCCTGCATTTTACCCATCACCCTTGATCACCCACTGGGAGGTGAGGGGAGCAGTGGGCAGCAGTAGTGGCCGCACCCGGGAATCATTTTTGGTGATTCAAACCCCAATTCCAACCATTGATGCTGAGTGCCAAGCAGGGAGGTAATGGGTCCCATTTTTATAGTCTTTGGTATGACTCGACCAAGGTTTGAACTCACAACCACATAACTAAGGCATTTCTCAAGGCATCTCCTTTTTTGGCAGTTACAATTTTTTTTTTCGTAATGTGATTTATGTACTAAGATGTTGCTGTAGCTTGCTTGCTTCAGATGCAGTCAGCAGTCACATGTTTTAGTTTTAGTGGAGTTTATTTGGAACATGCATACAAGTTACATTGTAATACCCGGCAAATAGGGCCTTTGTCATGAAAACACTGGCGGGCCATCAGGACAGCAAGGGGTTCATCATTGGACTTAGAGTGTATATTAATATTTTTTCTCATATTGTGCCTGTGAAGCAAAGGAGTAGCGCCAAATACCAGTATGAATATAAGAAGAACTATCAGAAAAATAGACAGCTATTGAAAAAGAATACTTGTATTATGTAGGTACGTATTTATGAGAGGTACTACTTAATCAAATACAAACATTACAAGGCAAAATTAAAGCAAGAACGGGAAAGTCTGCAGGATGACTCACAGCTGCACCTTACCTATTAAAAGGGATTCTAAAGATACACAGGCATTTCCAGTGGTGCAGGAAGCCATAAACAAGACTGCCCAACACAGCAATTTGATCTCCAATGGAAATAACATTAGAAGCCAGCAAGTGCCTCTGCTTTTAGCCAGTAGTCGGACCACGTTTACAAATCAAAATCAGGTCAACGTGCACTCTCACTGCATGGCATTCTCAAAAGGGTGTCAATCTTTATACTGTATGCAGGGCTCTTCTAAAGACCAAAACATACGTACTGTATCTACGCACACACACGAATGTGCTCATATATATAATTATATATACACACACATACACTACACACCAGGGGTGTCAAACGTACGGCTCGAGGGCCGGATTAGGCCCGCGAACAGGTTTTATCCGGCCCGCGGGATGAGTTTGCTAAGTATAAAAATTAACCTGAAATTTTTGAATGAAAGAAACAGCTGTTCTAAATGTGTCCAATAGATGTCACAATAGCAGTTGTTTGTATCTTTGTAGATGATGCTACATATGTACAAAATAAACCACATGTTAGTACATCAATTGAGGAAAATGAGCAAACTACATTAATAACTTATGAACAACGAGTTGACTCATGAACACGACACATCATTTATTCAGAAAATATAAATAACGACAAAGAAAGATAGCATACTATGAACCGCAACAGAAAAAAAACAACAACATTATGATTTGTACATTTTTTGAATGTGCTTCTTCTATTTTTGAACAAAGAAAACACTCTAAATTTGTCTTTAAGTTATCGTGCCGTGAATTTACCAGTCCGGCCCACTTGGGAGTAGATTTTTCTCCATGTGGCCCCTGATCTAAAATGAGTTTGACACCTCTCTGAGCTGCCACCTTACCGTGGTAGAGGAGTTTGCGTGTCCCAATGATCCTAGGAGCTATGTTGTCTGGGGGCTTTAAGCCCCCTGGTAGGGTCCCCCAAGGCAAACTGGTCCTAGGTGAGGGACCAGACAAAGAGCAGCTCGAAAACCTCTATGAAACGTAAAAACAAAGGACCCAGATTTCCCTCGCCCGGACGCGGGTCACCGGGGTCCCCCTCTGGAGCCAGGCCCGGAGGTGGGGCACGATGGCGAGCGCCTGGGGGCCGGGCCTGTACCCATGGGGCCCGGCCGGGCACAGCCCGAAGAGGCAACGTGGGTCACCCCTCCAATGGGCTCACCACCCATAGCAGGGGCCATAGAGGTCGGGTGCAATGTGAGCTGGGCGGCAGACGAAGGCAGGGCACTTGGCGGTCCGATCGTCGGCTACATAAGCTCGCTCTTGGGACGTGGAACGTCACCTCACTGGGGGGAAAGGAGCTTGAGCTAGTGCGCGAAGTAGAGAAATTCCGGCTGGATGTAGTCGGACTCACTTCGACGCACAGCAAGGGCTCTGGAACCACTTCTCTTGATAGGGGCTGGACTCTCTTTCACTCTGGCGTGGCCGGCAGTGAGAGGCGACGGGCTGGGGTGGCAATTCTGGTTGCCCCCCGGCTTAAAGCCTGCACGTTGGAGTTCAACCCAGTGGACGAAAGGGTAGCCTTCCTCCGCCTTCGGGTGGGGGGACGGGTCCTGACTGTTGTTTGCGCATACGCACCAAACAACAGTTCAGAGTACCCACCCTTTTTGGGTACACTCGAGGGAGTACTGGAGAGTGCTCCCCCGGGTGATTCCCTTGTTCTGCTGGGGGACTTCAACGCTCATGCTGGTAACGACAGTGAAACCTGGAGAGGCGTGATTGGGAAGAATGGTCGCCCGGATCTGAACCCGAGTGGTGTTTTGTTATTGGACTTCTGTGCTCGTCACAGTTTGTCCATAACAAACACCATGTTCAAACATAAGGGTGTCCATATGTGCACTTGGCAACAGGACACCCTAGGCCGCAGTTCCATGATCGACTTTGTTGTTGTGTCATCGGATTTGCGGCCTCATGTTTTGGACACTCGGGTAAAGAGAGGGGCGGAGCTTTCTACCGATCACCAACTGGTGGTGGGTTGGCTGCGATGGTGGGGGAGGATGCCGGACAGACCTGGCAGGCCCAAACGCATTGTGAGGGTTTGCTGGGAACGTCTGGCAGAGTCTCCTGTCAGAGAAAGTTTCAATTCCCACCTCCGGAGGAACTTTGAACATGTCACGAGGGAGGTGCTGGACATTGAGTCCGAGTGGACCATGTTCCGCACCTCTATTGTCGAGGCGGCTGATCGGAGCTGTGGCCGCAAGGTAGTTGGTGCTTGTCGTGGCGGTAATCCTAGAACCCGCTGGTACACCAGCGGTGAGGGATGCCGTCAAGCTGAAGAAGGAGTCCTACCGGGTTCTTTTGACTCATAGGACTCCAGAGGCAGTGGACAGGTACCGACAGGCCAAGCGGTGTGCAGCTTTGGCGGTCACAGAGGCAAAAACTCGGACATGGGAAGAGTTTGGGGAAGCCATGGAAAATGACTTCCGGATGGCTTCGAAGCGATTCTGGACCAACATCCGCCGCCTCAGGAAGGGGAAGCAGAGCACTGTCAACACCGTGTATGGTGCGGATGGTGTTCTGCTGACCTCAACTGCGGATGTTGTGGATAGGTGGAAGGAATACTTTGAAGACCTCCTCAATCCCACCAACACGTCTTCCTATGAGGAAGCAGTGCCTGGGGAATCTGTGGTGGACTCTCCTATTTCTGGGGCTGAGGTTGCTGAGGTAGTTAAAAAGCTCCTCGGTGGCAGGGCCCCAGGGGTGGATGAGACCCGCCCGGAGTTCCTTAAGGCTCTGGATGCTGTGGGGCTGTCTTGGTTGGCAAGACTCTGCAGCATCGCGTGGACATCGGGGGCGGTACCTCTGGATTGGCAGACCGGGGTGGTGGTCCCTCTCTTTAAGAAGGGGGACCGGAGGGTGTGTTCCAACTATCGTGGGATCACACTCCTCAGCCTTCCCGGTAAGGTTTATTCAGGTGTACTGGAGAGGAGACTACGCCGGATAGTCGAACCTCGGATTCAGGAGGAACAGTGTGGTTTTCGTCCTGGTCGTGGAACTGTGGACCAGCTCTATACTCTCGGCAGGGTTCTCGAGGGTGCATGGGAGTTTGCCTAACCAGTCTACATGTGCTTTGTGGACTTGGAGAAGGCATTCGACCGTGTCCCTCGGGAAGTCCTGTGGGGAGTGCTCAGAGAGTATGGGGTATCGGACTGTCCTATTATGGCAGTCCGATCCCTGTACGATCAGTGTCAGAGCTTGGTCCGCATTGCTGGCAGTAAGTCGGACACGTTTCCAGTGAGGTTTGGACTCCGCCAAGGTTGCCCTTTGTCACCGATTCTGTTCATAACTTTTATGGACAGAATTTCTAGGCGCAGTCAAGGCATTGAGGGGTTCCGGTTTGGTGGCCGCGGGATTAGGTCTCTGCTTTTTGCAGACGATGTGGTCCTGTTGGCTTCATCTGGCCGGGATCTTCAGCTCTCACTGGATCGGTTCGCAGCCAAGTGTGAAGCGGCCGGAATGAGAATCAGCACCTCCAAATCCGAGTCCATGGTTCTCTCCCGGAAAAGGGTGGAGTGCCATCTCCGGGTTGGGGAGGAGACCCTGCCCCAAGTGGAGGAGTTCAAGTACCTAGGAGTCTTGTTCACGAGTGGGGGAAGAGTGGATCGTGAGATCGACAGGCGGATCGGTGCGGCGTCTTCAGTAATGCGGACGTTGTACCGATCTGTTGTGGTGAAGAAGGAGCTGAGCCGGAAGGCAAAGCTTTCAATTTACCGGTCGATCTACGTTCCCATTCTCACCTATGGTCATGAGCTTTGGGTCATGACCGAAAGGATAAGATCACGGGTACAAGCGGCCGAAATGAGTTTCCTCCGCCGTGTGGCGGGGCTCTCCCTTAGAGATAGGGTGAGAAGCTCTGTCATCCGGGAGGAACTCAAAGTAAAGCCGCTGCTCCTCCACATCGAGAGGAGCCAGATGAGGTGGTTCGGGCATCTGGTCAGGATGCCACCCGAACGCTTCCCGAGGGAGGTGTTTAGGGCACGTCCAACCGGTAGGAGGCCATGGGGAAGACCCAGGACACGTTGGGAAGACTATGTCTCCCGGCTGGCCTGGGAACGCCTCGGGATCCCCCGGGAAGAGCTAGACGAAGTGGCTGGGGAGAGGGAAGTCTGGGCTTCCCTGCTTAGGCTGCTGCCCCCGTGACCCGACCTCGGATAAGCGGAAGAAGATGGATGGATGGATGGACCCCTGCTATACACATTTACTGTATACTAGGGTTGAATGGTATACCAAGACTTTAAAAAAATAGAATTATTGGCTTTATTTTAACAAAAAAATCTCACGATGCCTTGAACATATGTTTCTTATTGCAATCAAAGAACAGTTGTGTCCTTAAGTAAAATAGTGAACATACTAAACAACTTGTAACGATGTGTCACTTCATTTCTGTTAGTTTTTCGTGTTTTTGTATTTACTTCCTGTTCAGTGCTCTTATTTTGTTGTATTTCCTGTTTTTATTCACGGAGCACTGTTTTTCTCTTTTCGTTGATTGGCAGCGGTTCACACCTGCTGTCAATCACACTAGTGTCTATTTATGTTTCACTCGAGCACTCCTCAGTGCTCGATGATAATATGTTGAGAACGTTTATCTGCACGACTGCTTTATGTTTGCTTTTGTTATTTTCTTTTGTGTATTAAATTCCTCTTACCTTCACTCAACTCTCCTGGATTCTTGCATACTCGGGGACACACAACTGCAGCCATGCGACATCCCAACAGTATCATCGAGCCAGAAGAAAGTGTCCTCGTCAGCCGACGTTCTGGACCGCACAATTCCTGGAGGACTTGAAGGTCAGGTTTGTGCGGTCCCAGCCAACAGACGCGGACCCTCTCCCCGCGGCAACGCCACCGGCTTCGGCTCTCCGACCGGCGCGTCCCACGCCGCCATCTTTCCTCTCGGCTCGACGGCTGACTACGGCTCTCCGACCAGCACGTCCGCCACTTCCTGCATGCCTCGCGGCTCCCGCGGCAACGCTACCGGCTACGTCTCACCGACCGGCGCGCCCACCTCCTCCTTCACGTCTCGCGGCTCCTGCGGCTCCGTCGCCGACTGCGGCTCTCCGACCGGCACGTCCGCCGCCGCCATCCTTCCCGTCGTCTGCTGAGCTGCTTCTCCCTGCTCCTACGCAGCTTCCAGCGGCTGCTCCCCGGCTGCTCTTTCTGCCAGCTCCCGCTCTCTTTTTTGGATCGCCGAGAGCTCCAGTGGAGCCCACAGTGAGGTCACTTTTGTCCTCCTGCTGGGACTCGGCGCGGGACGTGTCTTCGTCCCTCTTCCTGGCCTCCTCCCGCCCGTCCCTGGTTTTCGCACCGGGGGACTCCGACGAGCAGGCATGTCTTCCCGCAAGTGTGGACGGTTTCTGGCAGCCGCCTAGTGGAGGGGGGCCCACAATACACTGCGGTGCAGCCAGGCACACACCGCAGTCATCTTCGCAAGCTTCTCCTTCCACGGAGACATCTACGTGCCTGGCGGGCTTTCGCACAGCCCCAACGCCGGCTCCACGCCTGGCCCCAACGCCGGCTCCACGCCTAGCCCAACGCCGGCTCCACGCCTAGCCCCAACGCCGGCTCCACGCCTAGCCCCAACGCCGGCTCCACGCCTAGCCCCAACGCCGGCTCCACGCCTAGCCCCAACGCCGGCTCCACGCCTAGCCCCAACGCCGGCTCCACGCCGAGCTCCAACGCCAGCACTACGCACAGCTGCAACGCTGACATCAGCAGCACCACGCCTGCCTCCAACGCCGGCACTACGCACGGCTCCAACGCCGCCAAGAGCAGCACCACGCCGGGCTTCGTCACCGCCGGCATCCGCTACTCCTCGGCCGGCATTTGCTGCTCCTCGCCCGGCGTCATCATCTGCCGCTTTCACGCCGCAGATGACATCCGCCGCTTTCACGCCGCCGATGACATCCGCCGCTTTCACGCCGCCGATGACATCCGCCGCTTTCACGCCGCCGATGACGCCTGCCACTACTCGCGGCGGTGCAACCAAGCACACGCCGCTGTCATCATCCACGCCATCATCATTGTTGTCATCGTCGCCGCCTGCTCCAACGCCGGCATATGCTGCTCCTCGGCCGGCATTTGCTTCTCCTCGCTCGGCATCTTCATCTGCCGTTTTCACGCCGCAGATGAAGCCAGCAGTTTTTACGCCACCGGTGACGCCTGCGGTTTCCACGCCGCCGGTTACGTCTTCTGCTTCCCGGCCTGCTTCAGCGCACACGCTTCTACGTCGGCCGTGGATGTGGCCGTGCCCTGCGCACTCTCCTCTTTTTCGGCCAGTGATTTGGCCGTTCCCTGGCCGCCCGCCTCGCCAGTTCCAGCGGCGCTCTACGCGCCGCCGCCACCTGACTTTCCCTCGCTGGCTGCGGGGACACGAGGTTTGGCGACCCTCCACCAAAACCTCCCTCCACCCTCCCTTACATTTTGGACTTTTTTCCATTTTTTTTTTCTTTCCCAGGGAACATCTAGTATCTGTTCCTTGAGGGGGAGGTCCTGTAACGATGTGTCACTTCATTTCTGTTAGTTTTTCGTGTTTTTGTATTTACTTCCTGTTCAGTGCTCTTATTTTGTTGTATTTCCTGTTTTTTTTCACGGAGCACTGTTTTTCTCTTTTCGTTGATTGGCAGCGGTTCACACCTGCTGTCAATCACACTAGTGTCTATTTATGTTTCACTCGAGCACTCCTCAGTGCTCGATGATAATATTATGTTGAGAACGTTTATCTGCACGACTGCTTTATGTTTGCTTTTGTTATTTTCTTTTGTGTATTAAATTCCTCTTACCTTCACTCAACTCTCCTGGATTCTTGCATACTCGGGGACACACAACTACAGCCATGCGACATCCCAACACAACTTGTCTTTTAGTAGTAAGTCAGCAAAGACAACCTCCTAATTTTGGCTGCTGACATGCGCAGTAACATATTCTGTCATTTCTCATTCTATTATTTTGTCAACATTATGAGGGAGAAGCTATAAAAAAATGGATTATTAGTCTACTTGTTCATTTACTGTTAATATCTGGCTATTCTCTGTTTTAACATGTTCCATCTACACTTTTGGTAGAATGTAATAAACACCTATTCTTCTGTTGTTTGGATACTTTAAATTAGTTTTGGATGATACCGCAAATTTAGGTATTGATTCGATACCCTGTAGTTACAGGGTCATACATTGGTCAAGTCCTCATGTGTCCATGGACATATTTCCTGAGTTTAAAAACACAACATGAATTTAAAAAAAAAAAGGAAAAAAGATTTTGCGATAGTAACAAATATCAATGTAATCATTGTAGTATTGACTAAATACACTTTTGTACTTGGTATCATTAAAGTGGATGTCAGGTGTAGATCCACCCATGGCGTTTGTTTATATTGAGGATTGCTAGCTTGTTGTTAGCGGTGAGTTATTCTATCCTCATGTGGTGGGAAGTGAAGCGTGTTTAACTATTCTTCATCCTGCAAAGATGATACTTGTAAGATCTTACCTTATTTGATAGAGGCGAGAATTAATGATTTAGAAGTAGCTAAAACACTGCCGACTGCGGATGGACATTAGCCGCTACCTAGCTAGCCATGTTTAAAAGCACCTCTTGTATATATCGTTTCAGTGTTAAAGCGTCAGCTTTATTGTTAGTTTTAGGCTAAAATACGTCTATTCTCCTTTATCTGTTGACACGCCTTGTCTGCTTGTGAGTACACCATGATTGTCCGCTGCTGAACATGCTCCTCTTCTTGTAAAACCAGCAATGTCGCGATGTGACGTGCAATGTCTGTT